>NW_025813624.1:0-84820 GCF_910589235.1 Vespa crabro
CATCTATTTTATATTGGAATCAAAGTTTTTAACATTCTTTCATATCGTATATACGATTTTTCGCTCATATACGCGTATCGTCGAAAAACGAAAACTTGAAATCTCGTTCAATTTCAATGATTTTATATTCTATCGATGCAGAATAAAGAATATAACAAGAATATAACGTTTTTGCTATGTTTAAATACGCGTTTTCATATGATAATTGTCGAAAAACGTAATCGACATACGCGAATTTCGGTATATGCGAAGATAAAATCGTGAAATCTTTAATAATACTTTGCCACAGTTAGAAAAATGTTACCAATCGATTCAGAACATTGCATTTCATAAGATCAAACATCTATTTTATATTGGAATCAAAGTTTTTAACATTCTTTCATATCGTATATACGATTTTTCGCTCATATACGCGTATCGTCGAAAAACGAAAACTTGAAATCTCGTTCAATTTCAATGATTTTATATTCTATCGATGCAGAATAAAGAATATAACAAGAATATAACGTTTTTACTATGTTTAAATACGCGTTTTCATATGATAATTGTCGAAAAACGTAATCGACATACGCGAATTTCGGTATATGCGAAGATAAAATCGTGAAATCTTTAATAATACTTGTGCCACAATTAGAAAATTGTTACCAATCGATTCAGAACATTGCATTTCATAAGATCAAACATCTATTTTATATTGGAATCAAAGTTTTTAACATTCTTTCATATCGTATATACGATTTTTCGCTCATATACGCGTATCGTCGAAAAACGAAAACTTGAAATCTCGTTCAATTTCAATGATTTTATATTCTATCGATGCAGAATAAAGAATATAACAAGAATATAACGTTTTTACTATGTTTAAATACGCGTTTTCATATGATAATTGTCGAAAAACGTAATCGACATACGCGAATTTCGGTATATGCGAAGATAAAATCGTGATATCTTTAATAATACTTGTGCCACAGTTAGAAAAATGTTACCAATCGATTCAGAACATTGCATTTCATAAGATCAAACATCTATTTTATATTGGAATCAAAGTTTTTAACATTCTTTCATATCGTATATACGATTTTTCGCTCATATACGCGTATCGTCGAAAAACGAAAACTTGAAATCTCGTTCAATTTCAATGATTTTATATTCTATCGATGCAGAATAAAGAATATAACAAGAATATAACGTTTTTACTATGTTTAAATACGCGTTTTCATATGATAATTGTCGAAAAACGTAATCGACATATGCGAATTTCGGTATATGCGAAGATAAAATCGTGAAATCTTTAATAATACTTGTGCCACAGTTAGAAAAATGTTACCAATCGATTCAGAACATTGCATTTCATAAGATCAAACATCTATTTTATATTGGAATCAAAGTTTTTAACATTCTTTCATATCGTATATACGATTTTTCGCTCATATACGCGTATCGTCGAAAAACGAAAACTTGAAATCTCGTTCAATTTCAATGATTTTATATTCTATCGATGCAGAATAAAGAATATAACAAGAATATAACGTTTTTACTATGTTTAAATACGCGTTTTCATATGATAATTGTCGAAAAACGTAATCGACATACGCGAATTTCGGTATATGCGAAGATAAAATCGTGAAATCATTAATAATACTTGTGCCACAGTTAGAAAAATGTTACCAATCGATTCAGAACATTGCATTTCATAAGATCAAACATCTATTTTATATTGGAATCAAAGTTTTTAACATTCTTTCATATCGTATATACGATTTTTCGCTCATATACGCGTATCGTCGAAAAACGAAAACTTGAAATCTCGTTCAATTTCAATGATTTTATATTCTATCGATGCAGAATAAAGAATATAACAAGAATATAACGTTTTTACTATGTTTAAATACGCGTTTTCATATGATAATTGTCGAAAAACGTAATCGACATACGCGAATTTCGGTATATGCGAAGATAAAATCGTGAAATCTTTAATAATACTTGTGCCACAGTTAGAAAAATGTTACCAATCGATTCAGAACATTGCATTTCATAATATCAAACATCTATTTTATATTGGAATCAAAGTTTTTAACATTCTTTCATATCGTATATACGATTTTTCGCTCATATACGCGTATCGTCGAAAAACGAAAACTTGAAATCTCGTTCAATTTCAATGATTTTATATTCTATCGATGCAGAATAAAGAATATAACAAGAATATAACGTTTTTACTATGTTTAAATACGCGTTTTCATATGATAATTGTCGAAAAACGTAATCGACATATGCGAATTTCGGTATATGCGAAGATAAAATCGTGAAATCTTTAATAATACTTGTGCCACAGTTAGAAAAATGTTACCAATCGATTCAGAACATTGCATTTCATAAGATCAAACATCTATTTTATATTGGAATCAAAGTTTTTAACATTCTTTCATATCGTATATACGATTTTTCGCTCATATACGCGTATTGTCGAAAAACGAAAACTTGAAATCTCGTTCAATTTCAATGATTTTATATTCTATCGATGCAGAATAAAGAATATAACAAGAATATAACGTTTTTACTATGTTTAAATACGCGTTTTCATATGATAATTGTCGAAAAACGTAATCGACATACGCGAATTTCGGTATATGCGAAGATAAAATCGTGAAATCTTTAATAATACTTGTGCCACAGTTAGAAAAATGTTACCAATCGATTCAGAACATTGCATTTCATAAGATCAAACATCTATTTTATATTGGAATCAAAGTTTTTAACATTCTTTCATATCGTATATACGATTTTTCGCTCATATACGCGTATCGTCGAAAAACGAAAACTTGAAATCTCGTTCAATTTCAATGATTTTATATTCTATCGATGCAGAATAAAGAATATAACAAGAATATAACGTTTTTACTATGTTTAAATACGCGTTTTCATATGATAATTGTCGAAAAACGTAATCGACATACGCGAATTTCGGTATATGCGAAGATAAAATCGTGAAATCTTTAATAATACTTGTGCCACAGTTAGAAAAATGTTACCAATCGATTCAGAACATTGCATTTCATAAGATCAAACATCTATTTTATATTGGAATCAAAGTTTTTAACATTCTTTCATATCGTATATACGATTTTTCGCTCATATACGCGTATCGTCGAAAAACGAAAACTTGAAATCTCGTTCAATTTCAATGATTTTATATTCTATCGATGCAGAATAAAGAATATAACAAGAATATAACGTTTTTGCTATGTTTAAATACGCGTTTTCATATGATAATTGTCGAAAAACGTAATCGACATACGCGAATTTCGGTATATGCGAAGATAAAATCGTGAAATCTTTAATAATACTTGTGCCACAGTTAGAAAAATGTTACCAATCGATTCAGAACATTGCATTTCATAAGATCAAACATCTATTTTATATTGGAATCAAAGTTTTTAACATTCTTTCATATCGTATATACGATTTTTCGCTCATATACGCGTATCGTCGAAAAACGAAAACTTGAAATCTCGTTCAATTTCAATGATTTTATATTCTATCGATGCAGAATAAAGAATATAACAAGAATATAACGTTTTTACTATGTTTAAATACGCGTTTTCATATGATAATTGTCGAAAAACGTAATCGACATACGCGAATTTCGGTATATGCGAAGATAAAATCGTGAAATCTTTAATAATACTTGTGCCACAGATAGAAAAATGTTACCAATCGATTCAGAACATTGCATTTCATAAGATCAAACATCTATTTTATATTGGAATCAAAGTTTTTAACATTCTTTCATATCGTATATACGATTTTTCGCTCATATACGCTTATCGTCGAAAAACGAAAACTTGAAATCTCGTTCAATTTCAATGATTTTATATTCTATCGATGCAGAATAAAGAATATAACAAGAATATAACGTTTTTACTATGTTTAAATACGCGTTTTCATATGATAATTGTCGAAAAACGTAATCGACATACGCGAATTTCGGTATATGCGAAGATAAAATCGTGAAATCTTTAATAATACTTGTGTCACAGTTAGAAAAATGTTACCAATCGATTCAGAACATTGCATTTCATAAGATCAAACATCTATTTTATATTGGAATCAAAGTTTTTAACATTCTTTCATATCGTATATACGATTTTTCGCTCATATACGCGTATCGTCGAAAAACGAAAACTTGAAATCTCGTTCAATTTCAATGATTTTATATTCTATCGATGCAGAATAAAGAATATAACAAGAATATAACGTTTTTACTATGTTTAAATACGCGTTTTCATATGATAATTGTCGAAAAACGTAATCGACATACGCGAATTTCGGTATATGCGAAGATAAAATCGTGAAATCTTTAATAATACTTGTGCCACAGTTAGAAAAATGTTACCAATCGATTCAGAACATTGCATTTCATAAGATCAAACATCTATTTTATATTGGAATCAAAGTTTTTAACATTCTTTCATATCGTATATACGATTTTTCGCTCATATACGCGTATCGTCGAAAAACGAAAACTTGAAATCTCGTTCAATTTCAATGATTTTATATTCTATCGATGCAGAATAAAGAATATAACAAGAATATAACGTTTTTACTATGTTTAAATACGCGTTTTCATATGATAATTGTCGAAAAACGTAATCGACATACGCGAATTTCGGTATATGCGAAGATAAAATCGTGAAATCTTTAATAATACTTGTGCCACAGTTAGAAAAATGTTACAAATCGATTCAGAACATTGCATTTCATAAGATCAAACATCTATTTTATATTGGAATCAAAGTTTTTAACATTCTTTCATATCGTATATACGATTTTTCGCTCATATACGCGTATCGTCGAAAAACGAAAACTTGAAATCTCGTTCAATTTCAATGATTTTATATTCTATCGATGCAGAATAAAGAATATAACAAGATTATAACGTTTTTACTATGTTTAAATACGCGTTTTCATATGATAATTGTCGAAAAACGTAATCGACATACGCGAATTTCGGTATATGCGAAGATAAAATCGTGAAATCTTTAATAATACTTGTGCCACAGTTAGAAAAATGTTACCAATCGATTCAGAACATTGCATTTCATAAGATCAAACATCTATTTTATATTGGAATCAAAGTTTTTAACATTCTTTCATATCGTATATACGATTTTTCGCTCATATACGCGTATCGTCGAAAAACGAAAACTTGAAATCTCGTTCAATTTCAATGATTTTATATTCTATCGATGTAGAATAAAGAATATACCAAGAATATATCGTTTTTACTATGTTTAAATACGCGTTTTCATATGATAATTGTCGAAAAACGTAATCGACATACGCGAATTTCGGTATATGCGAAGATAAAATCGTGAAATCTTTAATAATACTTTGCCACAGTTAGAAAAATGTTACCAATCGATTCAGAACATTGCATTTCATAAGATCAAACATCTATTTTATATTGGAATCAAAGTTTTTAACATTCTTTCATATCGTATATACGATTTTTCGCTCATATACGCGTATCGTCGAAAAACGAAAACTTGAAATCTCGTTCAATTTCAATGATTTTATATTCTATCGATGCAGAATAAAGAATATAACAAGAATATAACGTTTTTACTATGTTTAAATACGCGTTTTCATATGATAATTGTCGAAAAACGTAATCGACATACGCGAATTTCGGTATATGCGAAGATAAAATCGTGAAATCTTTAATAATACTTGTGCCACAGTTAGAAAAATGTTACCAATCGATTCAGAACATTGCATTTCATAAGATCAAACATCTATTTTATATTGGAATCAAAGTTTTTAACATTCTTTCATATCGTATATACGATTTTTCGCTCATATACGCGTATCGTCGAAAAACGAAAACTTGAAATCTCGTTCAATTTCAATGATTTTATATTCTATCGATGCAGAATAAAGAATATAACAAGAATATAACGTTTTTACTATGTTTAAATACGCGTTTTCATATGATAATTGTCGAAAAACGTAATCGACATACGCGAGTTTCGGTATATGCGAAGATAAAATCGTGAAATCTTTAATAATACTTGTGCCACAGTTAGAAAAATGTTACCAATCGATTCAGAACATTGCATTTCATAAGATCAAACATCTATTTTATATTGGAATCAAAGTTTTTAACATTCTTTCATATCGTATATACGATTTTTCGCTCATATACGCGTATCGTCGAAAAACGAAAACTTGAAATCTCGTTCAATTTCATTGATTTTATATTCTATCGATGCAGAATAAAGAATATAACAAGAATATAACGTTTTTACTATGTTTAAATACGCGTTTTCATATGATAATTGTCGAAAAACGTAATCGACATACGCGAATTTCGGTATATGCGAAGATAAAATCGTGAAATCTTTAATAATACTTGTGCCACAGTTAGAAAAATGTTACCAATCGATTCAGAACATTGCATTTCATAAGATCAAACATCTATTTTATATTGGAATCAAAGTTTTTAACATTCTTTCATATCGTATATACGATTTTTCGCTCATATACGCGTATCGTCGAAAAACGAAAACTTGAAATCTCGTTCAATTTCAGTGATTTTATATTCTATCGATGCAGAATAAAGAATATAACAAGAATATAACGTTTTTACTATGTTTAAATACGCGTTTTCATATGATAATTGTCGAAAAACGTAATCGACATACGCGAATTTCGGTATATGCGAAGATAAAATCGTGAAATCTTTAATAATACTTGTGCCACAGTTAGAAAAATGTTACCAATCGATTCAGAACATTGCATTTCATAAGATCAAACATCTATTTTATATTGGAATCAAAGTTTTTAACATTCTTTCATATCGTATATACGATTTTTCGCTCATATACGCGTATCGTCGAAAAACGAAAACTTGAAATCTCGTTCAATTTCAATGATTTTAAATTCTATCGATGCAGAATAAAGAATATAACAAGAATATAACGTTTTTACTATGTTTAAATACGCGTTTTCATATGATAAATGTCGAAAAACGTAATCGACATACGCGAATTTCGGTATATGCGAAGATAAAATCGTGAAATCTTTAATAATACTTGTGCCACAGTTAGAAAAATGTTACCAATCGATTCAGAACATTGCATTTCATAAGATCAAACATCTATTTTATATTGGAATCAAAGTTTTTAACATTCTTTCATATCGTATATACGATTTTTCGCTCATATACGCGTAACGTCGAAAAACGAAAACTTGATATCTCGTTCAATTTCAATGATTTTATATTCTATCGATGCAGAATAAAGAATATAACAAGAATATAACGTTTTTACTATGTTTAAATACGCGTTTTCATATGATAATTGTCGAAAAACGTAATCGACATACGCGAATTTCGGTATATGCGAAGATAAAATCGTGAAATCTTTAATAATACTTGTGCCACAGTTAGAAAAATGTTACCAATCGATTCAGAACATTGCATTTCATAAGATCAAACATCTATTTTATATTGGAATCAAAGTTTTTAACATTCTTTCATATCGTATATACGATTTTTCGCTCATATACGCGTATCGTCGAAAAACGAAAACTTGAAATCTCGTTCAATTTCAATGATTTTATATTCTATCGATGCAGAATAAAGAATATAACAAGAATATAACGTTTTTACTATGTTTAAATACGCGTTTTCATATGATAATTGTCGAAAAACGTAATCGACATACGCGAATTTCGGTATATGCGAAGATAAAATCGTGAAATCTTTAATAATACTTGTGCCACAGTTAGAAAAATGTTACCAATCGATTCAGAACATTGCATTTCATAAGATCAAACATCTATTTTATATTGGAATCAAAGTTTTTAACATTCTTTCATATCGTATATACGATTTTTCGCTCATATACGCGTATCGTCGAAAAACGAAAACTTGAAATCTCGTTCAATTTCAATGATTTTATATTCTATCGATGCAGAATAAAGAATATAACAAGAATATAACGTTTTTACTATGTTTAAATACGCGTTTTCATATGATAATTGTCGAAAAACGTAATCGACATACGCGAATTTCGGTATATGCGAAGATAAAATCGTGAAATCTTTAATAATACTTGTGCCACAGTTAGAAAAATGTTACCAATCGATTCAGAACATTGCATTTCATAAGATCAAACATCTATTTTATATTGGAATCAAAGTTTTTAACATTCTTTCATATCGTATATACGATTTTTCGCTCATATACGCGTATCGTCGAAAAACGAAAACTTGAAATCTCGTTCAATTTCAATGATTTTATATTCTATCGATGCAGAATAAAGAATATAACAAGAATATAACGTTTTTACTATGTTTAAATACGCGTTTTCATATGATAATTGTCGAAAAACGTAATCGACATACGCGAATTTCGGTATATGCGAAGATAAAATCGTGAAATCTTTAATAATACTTGTGCCACAGTTAGAAAAATATTACCAATCGATTCAGAACATTGCATTTCATAAGATCAAACATCTATTTTATATTGGAATCAAAGTTTTTAACATTCTTTCATATCGTATATACGATTTTTCGCTCATATACGCGTATCGTCGAAAAACGAAAACTTGAAATCTCGTTCAATTTCAATGATTTTATATTCTATCGATGCAGAATAAAGAATATAACAAGAATATAACGTTTTTACTATGTTTAAATACGCGTTTTCATATGATAATTGTCGAAAAACGTAATCGACATACGCGAATTTCGGTATATGCGAAGATAAAATCGTGAAATCTTTAATAATACTTGTGCCACAGTTAGAAAAATGTTACCAATCGATTCAGAACATTGCATTTCATAAGATCAAACATCTATTTTATATTGGAATCAAAGTTTTTAACATTCTTTCATATCGTATATACGATTTTTCGCTCATATACGCGTATCGTCGAAAAACGAAAACTTGAAATCTCGTTCAATTTCAATGATTTTATATTCTATCGATGCAGAATAAAGAATATAACAAGAATATAACGTTTTTACTATGTTTAAATACGCGTTTTCATATGATAATTGTCGAAAAACGTAATCGACATACGCGAATTTCGGTATATGCGAAGATAAAATCGTGAAATCTTTAATAATACTTGTGCCACAGTTAGAAAAATGTTACCAATCGATTCAGAACATTGCATTTCATAAGATCAAACATCTATTTTATATTGGAATCAAAGTTTTTAACATTTTTTCATATCGTATATACGATTTTTCGCTCATATACGCGTATCGTCGAAAAACGAAAACTTGAAATCTCGTTCAATTTCAATGATTTTATATTCTATCGATGCAGAATAAAGAATATAACAAGAATATAACGTTTTTACTATGTTTAAATACGCGTTTTCATATGATAATTGTCGAAAAACGTAATCGACATACGCGAATTTCGGTATATGCGAAGATAAAATCGTGAAATCTTTAATAATACTTGTGCCACAGTTAGAAAAATGTTACCAATCGATTCAGAACATTGCATTTCATAAGATCAAACATCTATTTTATATTGGAATCAAAGTTTTTAACATTCTTTCATATCGTATATACGATTTTTCGCTCATATACGCGTATCGTCGCAAAACGAAAACTTGAAATCTCGTTCAATTTCAATGATTTTATATTCTATCGATGCAGAATAAAGAATATAACAAGAATATAACGTTTTTACAATGTTTAAATACGCGTTTTCATATGATAATTGTCGAAAAACGTAATCGACATACGCGAATTTCGGTATATGCGAAGATAAAATCGTGAAATCTTTAATAATACTTGTGCCACAGTTAGAAAAATGTTACCAATCGATTCAGAACATTGCATTTCATAAGATCAAACATCTATTTTATATTGGAATCAAAGTTTTTAACATTCTTTCATATCGTATATACGATTTTTCGCTCATATACGCGTATCGTCGAAAAACGAAAACTTGAAATCTCGTTCAATTTCAATGATTTTATATTCTATCGATGCAGAATAAAGAATATAACAAGAATATAACGTTTTTACTATGTTTAAATACGCGTTTTCATATGATAATTGTCGAAAAACGTAATCGACATACGCGAATTTCGGTATATGCGAAGATAAAATCGTGAAATCTTTAATAATACTTGTGCCACAGTTAGAAAAATGTTACCAATCGATTCAGAACATTGCATTTCATAAGATCAAACATCTATTTTATATTGGAATCAAAGTTTTTAACATTCTTTCATATCGTATATACGATTTTTCGCTCATATACGCGTATCGTCGAAAAACGAAAACTTGAAATCTCGTTCAATTTCAGTGATTTTATATTCTATCGATGCAGAATAAAGAATATAACAAGAATATAACGTTTTTACTATGTTTAAATACGCGTTTTCATATGATAATTGTCGAAAAACGTAATCGACATACGCGAATTTCGGTATATGCGAAGATAAAATCGTGAAATCTTTAATAATACTTGTGCCACAGTTAGAAAAATGTTACCAATCGATTCAGAACATTGCATTTCATAAGATCAAACATCTATTTTATATTGGAATCAAAGTTTTTAACATTCTTTCATATCGTATATACGATTTTTCGCTCATATACGCGTATCGTCGAAAAACGAAAACTTGAAATCTCGTTCAATTTCAATGATTTTAAATTCTATCGATGCAGAATAAAGAATATAACAAGAATATAACGTTTTTACTATGTTTAAATACGCGTTTTCATATGATAAATGTCGAAAAACATAATCGACATACGCGAATTTCGGTATATGCGAAGATAAAATCGTGAAATCTTTAATAATACTTGTGCCACAGTTAGAAAAATGTTACCAATCGATTCAGAACATTGCATTTCATAAGATCAAACATCTATTTTATATTGGAATCAAAGTTTTTAACATTCTTTCATATCGTATATACGATTTTTCGCTCATATACGCGTAACGTCGAAAAACGAAAACTTGATATCTCGTTCAATTTCAATGATTTTATATTCTATCGATGCAGAATAAAGAATATAACAAGAATATAACGTTTTTACTATGTTTAAATACGCGTTTTCATATGATAATTGTCGAAAAACGTAATCGACATACGCGAATTTCGGTATATGCGAAGATAAAATCGTGAAATCTTTAATAATACTTGTGCCACAGTTAGAAAAATGTTACCAATCGATTCAGAACATTGCATTTCATAAGATCAAACATCTATTTTATATTGGAATCAAAGTTTTTAACATTCTTTCATATCGTATATACGATTTTTCGCTCATATACGCGTATCGTCGAAAAACGAAAACTTGAAATCTCGTTCAATTTCAATGATTTTATATTCTATCGATGCAGAATAAAGAATATAACAAGAATATAACGTTTTTACTATGTTTAAATACGCGTTTTCATATGATAATTGTCGAAAAACGTAATCGACATACGCGAATTTCGGTATATGCGAAGATAAAATCGTGAAATCTTTAATAATACTTGTGCCACAGTTAGAAAAATGTTACCAATCGATTCAGAACATTGCATTTCATAAGATCAAACATCTATTTTATATTGGAATCAAAGTTTTTAACATTCTTTCATATCGTATATACGATTTTTCGCTCATATACGCGTATCGTCGAAAAACGAAAACTTGAAATCTCGTTCAATTTCAATGATTTTATATTCTATCGATGCAGAATAAAGAATATAACAAGAATATAACGTTTTTGCTATGTTTAAATACGCGTTTTCATATGATAATTGTCGAAAAACGTAATCGACATACGCGAATTTCGGTATATGCGAAGATAAAATCGTGAAATCTTTAATAATACTTTGCCACAGTTAGAAAAATGTTACCAATCGATTCAGAACATTGCATTTCATAAGATCAAACATCTATTTTATATTGGAATCAAAGTTTTTAACATTCTTTCATATCGTATATACGATTTTTCGCTCATATACGCGTATCGTCGAAAAACGAAAACTTGAAATCTCGTTCAATTTCAATGATTTTATATTCTATCGATGCAGAATAAAGAATATAACAAGAATATAACGTTTTTACTATGTTTAAATACGCGTTTTCATATGATAATTGTCGAAAAACGTAATCGACATACGCGAATTTCGGTATATGCGAAGATAAAATCGTGATATCTTTAATAATACTTGTGCCACAGTTAGAAAAATGTTACCAATCGATTCAGAACATTGCATTTCATAAGATCAAACATCTATTTTATATTGGAATCAAAGTTTTTAACATTCTTTCATATCGTATATACGATTTTTCGCTCATATACGCGTATCGTCGAAAAACGAAAACTTGAAATCTCGTTCAATTTCAATGATTTTATATTCTATCGATGCAGAATAAAGAATATAACAAGAATATAACGTTTTTACTATGTTTAAATACGCGTTTTCATATGATAATTGTCGAAAAACGTAATCGACATATGCGAATTTCGGTATATGCGAAGATAAAATCGTGAAATCTTTAATAATACTTGTGCCACAGTTAGAAAAATGTTACCAATCGATTCAGAACATTGCATTTCATAAGATCAAACATCTATTTTATATTGGAATCAAAGTTTTTAACATTCTTTCATATCGTATATACGATTTTTCGCTCATATACGCGTATCGTCGAAAAACGAAAACTTGAAATCTCGTTCAATTTCAATGATTTTATATTCTATCGATGCAGAATAAAGAATATAACAAGAATATAACGTTTTTACTATGTTTAAATACGCGTTTTCATATGATAATTGTCGAAAAACGTAATCGACATACGCGAATTTCGGTATATGCGAAGATAAAATCGTGAAATCTTTAATAATACTTGTGCCACAGTTAGAAAAATGTTACCAATCGATTCAGAACATTGCATTTCATAAGATCAAACATCTATTTTATATTGGAATCAAAGTTTTTAACATTCTTTCATATCGTATATACGATTTTTCGCTCATATACGCGTATCGTCGCAAAACGAAAACTTGAAATCTCGTTCAATTTCAATGATTTTATATTCTATCGATGCAGAATAAAGAATATAACAAGAATATAACGTTTTTACAATGTTTAAATACGCGTTTTCATATGATAATTGTCGAAAAACGTAATCGACATACGCGAATTTCGGTATATGCGAAGATAAAATCGTGAAATCTTTAATAATACTTGTGCCACAGTTAGAAAAATGTTACCAATCGATTCAGAACATTGCATTTCATAAGATCAAACATCTATTTTATATTGGAATCAAAGTTTTTAACATTCTTTCATATCGTATATACGATTTTTCGCTCATATACGCGTATCGTCGAAAAACGAAAACTTGAAATCTCGTTCAATTTCAATGATTTTAAATTCTATCGATGCAGAATAAAGAATATAACAAGAATATAACGTTTTTACTATGTTTAAATACGCGTTTTCATATGATAAATGTCGAAAAACGTAATCGACATACGCGAATTTCGGTATATGCGAAGATAAAATCGTGAAATCTTTAATAATACTTGTGCCACAGTTAGAAAAATGTTACCAATCGATTCAGAACATTGCATTTCATAAGATCAAACATCTATTTTATATTGGAATCAAAGTTTTTAACATTCTTTCATATCGTATATACGATTTTTCGCTCATATACGCGTATCGTCGAAAAACGAAAACTTGAAATCTCGTTCAATTTCAATGATTTTATATTCTATCGATGCAGAATAAAGAATATAACAAGAATATAACGTTTTTACTATGTTTAAATACGCGTTTTCATATGATAATTGTCGAAAAACGTAATCGACATACGCGAATTTCGGTATATGCGAAGATAAAATCGTGAAATCTTTAATAATACTTGTGCCACAGTTAGAAAAATGTTACCAATCGATTCAGAACATTGCATTTCATAAGATCAAACATCTATTTTATATTGGAATCAAAGTTTTTAACATTCTTTCATATCGTATATATGATTTTTCGCTCATATACGCGTATCGTCGAAAAACGAAAACTTGAAATCTCGTTCAATTTCAATGATTTTATATTCTATCGATGCAGAATAAAGAATATAACAAGAATATAACGTTTTTACTATGTTTAAATACGCGTTTTCATATGATAATTGTCGAAAAACGTAATCGACATACGCGAATTTCGGTATATGCGAAGATAAAATCGTGAAATCTTTAATAATACTTGTGCCACAGTTAGAAAAATGTTACCAATCGATTCAGAACATTGCATTTCATAAGATCAAACATCTATTTTATATTGGAATCAAAGTTTTTAACATTCTTTCATATCGTATATACGATTTTTCGCTCATATACGCGTATCGTCGAAAAACGAAAACTTGAAATCTCGTTCAATTTCAATGATTTTATATTCTATCGATGCAGAATAAAGAATATAACAAGAATATAACGTTTTTACTATGTTTAAATACGCGTTTTCATATGATAATTGTCGAAAAACGTAATCGACTTACGCGAATTTCGGTATATGCGAAGATAAAATCGTGAAATCTTTAATAATACTTGTGCCACAGTTAGAAAAATGTTACCAATCGATTCAGAACATTGCATTTCATAAGATCAAACATCTATTTTATATTGGAATCAAAGTTTTTAACATTCTTTCATATCGTATATACGATTTTTCGCTCATATACGCGTATCGTCGAAAAACGAAAACTTGAAATCTCGTTCAATTTCAATGATTTTATATTCTATCGATGCAGAATAAAGAATAAAACAAGAATATAACGTTTTTACTATGTTTAAATACGCGTTTTCATATGATAATTGTCGAAAAACGTAATCGACATACGCGAATTTCGGTATATGCGAAGATAAAATGGTGAAATCTTTAATAATACTTGTGCCACAGTTAGAAAAATGTTACCAATCGATTCAGAACATTGCATTTCATAAGATCAAACATCTATTTTATATTGGAATCAAAGTTTTTAACATTCTTTCATATCGTATATACGATTTTTCGCTCATATACGCGTATCGTCGAAAAACGAAAACTTGAAATCTCGTTCAATTTCAATGATTTTATATTCTATCGATGCAGAATAAAGAATATAACAAGAATATAACGTTTTTACTATGTTTAAATACGCGTTTTCATATGATAATTGTCGAAAAACGTAATCGACATACGCGAATTTCGGTATATGCGAAGATAAAATCGTGAAATCTTTAATAATACTTGTGCCACAGTTAGAAAAATGTTACCAATCGATTCAGAACATTGCATTTCATAAGATCAAACATCTATTTTATATTGGAATCAAAGTTTTTAACATTCTTTCATATCGTATATACGATTTTTCGCTCATATACGCGTATCGTCGAAAAACGAAAACTTGAAATCTCGTTCAATTTCAATGATTTTATATTCTATCGATGCAGAATAAAGAATATAACAAGAATATAACGTTTTTACTATGTTTAAATACGCGTTTTCATATGATAATTGTCGAAAAACGTAATCGACATACGCGAATTTCGGTATATGCGAAGATAAAATGGTGAAATCTTTAATAATACTTGTGCCACAGTTAGAAAAATGTTACCAATCGATTCAGAACATTGCATTCCATAAGATCAAACATCTATTTTATATTGGAATCAAAGTTTTTAACATTCTTTCATATCGTATATACGATTTTTCGCTCATATACGCGTATCGTCGAAAAAGGAAAACTTGAAATCTCGTTCAATTTCAATGATTTTATATTCTATCGATGCGGAATAAAGAATATAACAAGAATATAACGGTTTTACTATGTTTAAATACGCGTTTTCATATGATAATTGTCGAAAAACGTAATCGACATACGCGAATTTCGGTATATGCGAAGATAAAATCGTGAAATCTTTAATAATACTTGTGCCACAGTTAGAAAATTGTTACCAATCGATTCAGAACATTGCATTTCATAAGATCAAACATCTATTTTATATTGGAATCAAAGTTTTTAACATTCTTTCATATCGTATATACGATTTTTCGCTCATATACGCGTATCGTCGAACAACGAAAACTTGAAATCTCGTTCAATTTCAATGATTTTATATTCTATCGATGCAGAATAAAGAATATAACAAGAATATAACGTTTTTACTATGTTTAAATACGCGTTTTCATATGATAATTGTCGAAAAACGTAATCGACATACGCGAATTTCGGTATATGCGAAGATAAAATCGTGAAATCTTTAATAATACTTGTGCCACAGTTAGAAAAATGTTACCAATCGATTCAGAACATTGCATTTCATAAGATCAAACATCTATTTTATATTGGAATCAAAGTTTTTAACATTCTTTCATATCGTATATACGATTTTTCGCTCATATACGCGTATCGTCGAAAAACGAAAACTTGAAATCTCGTTCAATTTCAATGATTTTATATTCTATCGATGCAGAATAAAGAATATAACAAGAATATAACGTTTTTACTATGTTTAAATACGCGTTTTCATATGATAATTGTCGAAAAACGTAATCGACATACGCGAATTTCGGTATATGCGAAGATAAAATCGTGAAATCTTTAATAATACTTGTGCCACAGTTAGAAAAATGTTACCAATCGATTCAGAACATTGCATTTCATAAGATCAAACATCTATTTTATATTGGAATCAAAGTTTTTAACATTCTTTCATATCGTATATACGATTTTTCGCTCATATACGCGTATCGTCGAAAAACGAAAACTTGAAATCTCGTTCAATTTCAATGATTTTATATTCTATCGATGCAGAATAAAGAATATAACAAGAATATAACGTTTTTACTATGTTTAAATACGCGTTTTCATATGATAATTGTCGAAAAACGTAATCGACATACGCGAATTTCGGTATATGCGAAGATAAAATCGTGAAATCTTTAATAATACTTGTGCCACAGTTAGAAAAATGTTACCAATCGATTCAGAACATTGCATTTCATAAGATCAAACATCTATTTTATATTGGAATCAAAGTTTTTAACATTCTTTCATATCGTATATACGATTTTTCGCTCATATACGCGTATCGTCGAAAAACGAAAACTTGAAATCTCGTTCAATTTCAATGATTTTATATTCTATCGATGCAGAATAAAGAATATAACAAGAATATAACGTTTTTACTATGTTTAAATACGCGTTTTCATATGATAATTGTCGAAAAACGTAATCGACATACGCGAATTTCGGTATATGCGAAGATAAAATCGTGAAATCTTTAATAATACTTGTGCCACAGTTAGAAAAATGTTACCAATCGATTCAGAACATTGCATTTCATAAGATCAAACATCTATTTTATATTGGAATCAAAGTTTTTAACATTCTTTCATATCGTATATACGATTTTTCGCTCATATACGCGTATCGTCGAAAAACGAAAACTTGAAATCTCGTTCAATTTCAATGATTTTATATTCTATCGATGCAGAATAAAGAATATAACAAGAATATAACGTTTTTACTATGTTTAAATACGCGTTTTCATATGATAATTGTCGAAAAACGTAATCGACATACGCGAATTTCGGTATATGCGAAGATAAAATCGTGAAATCTTTAATAATACTTGTGCCACAGTTAGAAAAATGTTACCAATCGATTCAGAACATTGCATTTCATAAGATCAAACATCTATTTTATATTGGAATCAAAGTTTTTAACATTCTTTCATATCGTATATACGATTTTTCGCTCATATACGCGTATCGTCGAAAAACGAAAACTTGAAATCTCGTTCAATTTCAATGATTTTATATTCTATCGATGCAGAATAAAGAATATAACAAGAATATAACGTTTTTACTATGTTTAAATACGCGTTTTCATATGATAATTGTCGAAAAACGTAATCGACATACGCGAATTTCGGTATATGCGAAGATAAAATCGTGAAATCTTTAATAATACTTGTGCCACAGTTAGAAAAATGTTACCAATCGATTCAGAACATTGCATTTCATAAGATCAAACATCTATTTTATATTGGAATCAAAGTTTTTAACATTCTTTCATATCGTATATACGATTTTTCGCTCATATACGCGTATCGTCGAAAAACGAAAACTTGAAATCTCGTTCAATTTCAATGATTTTATATTCTATCGATGCAGAATAAAGAATATAACAAGAATATAACGTTTTTACTATGTTTAAATACGCGTTTTCATATGATAATTGTCGAAAAACGTAATCGACATACGCGAATTACGGTATATGCGAAGATAAAATGGTGAAATCTTTAATAATACTTGTGCCACAGTTAGAAAAATGTTACCAATCGATTCAGAACATTGCATTTCATAAGATCAAACATCTATTTTATATTGGAAGCAAAGTTTTTAACATTCTTTCATATCGTATATACGATTTTTCGCTCATATACGCGTATCGTCGAAAAAGGAAAACTTGAAATCTCGTTCAATTTCAATGATTTTATATTCTATCGATGCGGAATAAAGAATATAACAAGAATATAACGGTTTTACTATGTTTAAATACGCGTTTTCATATGATAATTGTCGAAAAACGTAATCGACATACGCGAATTTCGGTATATGCGAAGATAAAATCGTGAAATCTTTAATAATACTTGTGCCACAGTTAGAAAATTGTTACCAATCGATTCAGAACATTGCATTTCATAAGATCAAACATCTATTTTATATTGGAATCAAAGTTTTTAACATTCTTTCATATCGTATATACGATTTTTCGCTCATATACGCGTATCGTCGAAAAACGAAAACTTGAAATCTCGTTCAATTTCAATGATTTTATATTCTATCGATGCAGAATAAAGAATATAACAAGAATATAACGTTTTTACTATGTTTAAATACGCGTTTTCATATGATAATTGTCGAAAAACGTAATCGACATACGCGAATTTCGGTATATGCGAAGATAAAATCGTGAAATCTTTAATAATACTTGTGCCACAGTTAGAAAAATGTTACCAATCGATTCAGAACATTGCATTTCATAATATCAAACATCTATTTTATATTGGAATCAAAGTTTTTAACATTCTTTCATATCGTATATACGATTTTTCGCTCATATACGCGTATCGTCGAAAAACGAAAACTTGAAATCTCGTTCAATTTCAATGATTTTATATTCTATCGATGCAGAATAAAGAATATAACAAGAATATAACGTTTTTACTATGTTTAAATACGCGTTTTCATATGATAATTGTCGAAAAACGTAATCGACATACGCGAATTTCGGTATATGCGAAGATAAAATGGTGAAATCTTTAATAATACTTGTGCCACAGTTAGAAAAATGTTACCAATCGATTCAGAACATTGCATTTCATAAGATCAAACATCTATTTTATATTGGAATCAAAGTTTTTAACATTCTTTCATATCGTATATACGATTTTTCGCTCATATACGCGTATCGTCGAAAAACGAAAACTTGAAATCTCGTTCAATTTCAATGATTTTATATTCTATCGATGCAGAATAAAGAATATAACAAGAATATAACGTTTTTACTATGTTTAAATACGCGTTTTCATATGATAATTGTCGAAAAACGTAATCGACATACGCGAATTTCGGTATATGCGAAGATAAAATGGTGAAATCTTTAATAATACTTGTGCCACAGTTAGAAAAATGTTACCAATCGATTCAGAACATTGCATTTCATAAGATCAAACATCTATTTTATATTGGAATCAAAGTTTTTAACATTCTTTCATATCGTATATACGATTTTTCGCTCATATACGCGTATCGTCGAAAAAGGAAAACTTGAAATCTCGTTCAATTTCATTGATTTTATATTCTATCGATGCAGAATAAAGAATATAACAAGAATATAACGGTTTTACTATGTTTAAATACGCGTTTTCATATGATAATTGTCGAAAAACCTAATCGACATACGCGAATTTCGGTATATGCGAAGATAAAATCGTGAAATCTTTAATAATACTTGTGCCACAGTTAGAAAATTGTTACCAATCGATTCAGAACATTGCATTTCATAAGATCAAACATCTATTTTATATTGGAATCAAAGTTTTTAACATTCTTTCATATCGTATATACGATTTTTCGCTCATATACGCGTATCGTCGAAAAACGAAAACTTGAAATCTCGTTCAATTTCAATGATTTTATATTCTATCGATGCAGAATAAAGAATATAACAAGAATATAACGTTTTTACTATGTTTAAATACGCGTTTTCATATGATAATTGTCGAAAAACGTAATCGACATACGCGAATTTCGGTATATGCGAAGATAAAATCGTGAAATCTTTAATAATACTTGTGCCACAGTTAGAAAAATGTTACCAATCGATTCAGAACATTGCATTTCATAAGATCAAACATCTATTTTATATTGGAATCAAAGTTTTTAACATTCTTTCATATCGTATATACGATTTTTCGCTCATATACGCGTATCGTCGAAAAACGAAAACTTGAAATCTCGTTCAATTTCAATGATTTTATATTCTATCGATGCAGAATAAAGAATATAACAAGAATATAACGTTTTTACTATGTTTAAATACGCGTTTTCATATGATAATTGTCGAAAAACGTAATCGACATACGCGAATTTCGGTATATGCGAAGATAAAATGGTGAAATCTTTAATAATACTTGTGCCACAGTTAGAAAAATGTTACCAATCGATTCAGAACATTGCATTTCATAAGATCAAACATCTATTTTATATTGGAATCAAAGTTTTTAACATTCTTTCATATCGTATATACGATTTTTCGCTCATATACGCGTATCGTCGAAAAACGAAAACTTGAAATCTCGTTCAATTTCAATGATTTTATATTCTATCGATGCAGAATAAAGAATATAACAAGAATATAACGTTTTTACTATGTTTAAATACGCGTTTTCATATGATAATTGTCGAAAAACGTAATCGACATACGCGAATTTCGGTATATGCGAAGATAAAATGGTGAAATCTTTAATAATACTTGTGCCACAGTTAGAAAAATGTTACCAATCGATTCAGAACATTGCATTTCATAAGATCAAACATCTATTTTATATTGGAATCAAAGTTTTTAACATTCTTTCATATCGTATATACGATTTTTCGCTCATATACGCGTATCGTCGAAAAAGGAAAACTTGAAATCTCGTTCAATTTCAATGATTTTATATTCTATCGATGCAGAATAAAGAATATAACAAGAATATAACGGTTTTACTATGTTTAAATACGCGTTTTCATATGATAATTGTCGAAAAACCTAATCGACATACGCGAATTTCGGTATATGCGAAGATAAAATCGTGAAATCTTTAATAATGCTTGTGCCACAGTTAGAAAATTGTTACCAATCGATTCAGAACATTGCATTTCATAAGATCAAACATCTATTTTATATTGGAATCAAAGTTTTTAACATTCTTTCATATCGTATATACGATTTTTCGCTCATATACGCGTATCGTCGAAAAACGAAAACTTGAAATCTCGTTCAATTTCAATGATTTTATATTCTATCGATGCAGAATAAAGAATATAACAAGAATATAACGTTTTTACTATGTTTAAATACGCGTTTTCATATGATAATTGTCGAAAAACGTAATCGACATACGCGAATTTCGGTATATGCGAAGATAAAATCGTGAAATCTTTAATAATACTTGTGCCACAGTTAGAAAAATGTTACCAATCGATTCAGAACATTGCATTTCATAAGATCAAACATCTATTTTATATTGGAATCAAAGTTTTTAACATTCTTTCATATCGTATATACGATTTTTCGCTCATATACGCGTATCGTCGAAAAACGAAAACTTGAAATCTCGTTCAATTTCAATGATTTTATATTCTATCGATGCAGAATAAAGAATATAACAAGAATATAACGTTTTTACTATGTTTAAATACGCGTTTTCATATGATAATTGTCGAAAAACGTAATCGACATACGCGAATTTCGGTATATGAGAAGATAAAATCGTGAAATCTTTAATAATACTTGTGCCACAGTTAGAAAAATGTTACCAATCGATTCAGAACATTGCATTTCATAAGATCAAACATCTATTTTATATTGGAATCAAAGTTTTTAACATTCTTTCATATCGTATATACGATTTTTCGCTCATATACGCGTATCGTCGAAAAACGAAAACTTGAAATCTCGTTCAATTTCAATGATTTTATATTCTATCGATGCAGAATAAAGAATATAACAAGAATATAACGTTTTTACTATGTTTAAATACGCGTTTTCATATGATAATTGTCGAAAAACGTAATCGACATACGCGAATTTCGGTATATGCGAAGATAAAATCGTGAAATCTTTAATAATACTTGTGCCACAGTTAGAAAAATGTTACCAATCGATTCAGAACATTGCATTTCATAAGATCAAACATCTATTTTATATTGGAATCAAAGTATTTAACATTCTTTCATATCGTGCATACGATTTTTCGCTCATATACGCGTATCGTCGAAAAAGGATAAATTGAAATCTCGTTCAATTTCATTGATTTTATATTCTATCGATGCAGAATAAAGAATATAACAAGAATATAACGGTTTTACTATGTTTAAATACGCGTTTTCATATGATAATTGTCGAAAAACCTAATCGACATACGCGAATTTCGGTATATGCGAAGATAAAATCGTGAAATCTTTAATAATACTTGTGCCACAGTTAGAAAATTGTTACCAATCGATTCAGAACATTGCATTTCATAAGATCAAACATCTATTTTATATTGGAATCAAAGTTTTTAACATTCTTTCATATCGTATATACGATTTTTCGCTCATATACGCGTATCGTCGAAAAACGAAAACTTGAAATCTCGTTCAATTTCAATGATTTTATATTCTATCGATGCAGAATAAAGAATATAACAAGAATATAACGTTTTTACTATGTTTAAATACGCGTTTTCATATGATAATTGTCGAAAAACGTAATCGACATACGCGAATTTCGGTATATGCGAAGATAAAATCGTGAAATCTTTAATAATACTTGTGCCACAGTTAGAAAAATGTTACCAATCGATTCAGAACATTGCATTTCATAAGATCAAACATCTATTTTATATTGGAATCAAAGTTTTTAACATTCTTTCATATCGTATATACGATTTTTCGCTCATATACGCGTATCGTCGAAAAACGAAAACTTGAAATCTCGTTCAATTTCAATGATTTTAAATTCTATCGATGCAGAATAAAGAATATAACAAGAATATAACGTTTTTACTATGTTTAAATACGCGTTTTCATATGATAATTGTCGAAAAACGTAATCGACATACGCGAATTTCGGTATATGCGAAGATAAAATCGTGAAATCTTTAATAATACTTGTGCCACAGTTAGAAAAATGTTACCAATCGATTCAGAACATTGCATTTCATAAGATCAAACATCTATTTTATATTGGAATCAAAGTTTTTAACATTCTTTCATATCGTATATACGATTTTTCGCTCATATACGCGTATCGTCGAAAAACGAAAACTTGAAATCTCGTTCAATTTCAATGATTTTATATTCTATCGATGCAGAATAAAGAATATAACAAGAATATAACGTTTTTACTATGTTTAAATACGCGTTTTCATATGATAATTGTCGAAAAACGTAATCGACATACGCGAATTT
The DNA here is from genome assembly GCF_910589235.1 of Vespa crabro. Classification (NCBI taxonomy): domain Eukaryota; kingdom Metazoa; phylum Arthropoda; class Insecta; order Hymenoptera; family Vespidae; genus Vespa; species Vespa crabro. The sequence goes on from NW_025813624.1 coordinate 23,765, forward strand.
CGGTATATGCGAAGATAAAATCGTGAAATCTTTAATAATACTTGTGCCACAGTTAGAAAAATGTTACCAATCGATTCAGAACATTGCATTTCATAAGATCAAACATCTATTTTATATTGGAATCAAAGTTTTTAACATTCTTTCATATCGTATATACGATTTTTCGCTCATATACGCGTATCGTCGAAAAACGAAAACTTGAAATCTCGTTCAATTTCAATGATTTTATATTCTATCGATGCAGAATAAAGAATATAACAAGAATATAACGTTTTTACTATGTTTAAATACGCGTTTTCATATGATAATTGTCGAAAAACGTAATCGACATACGCGAATTTCGGTATATGCGAAGATAAAATCGTGAAATCTTTAATAATACTTGTGCCACAGTTAGAAAAATGTTACCAATCGATTCAGAACATTGCATTTCATAAGATCAAACATCTATTTTATATTGGAATCAAAGTTTTTAACATTCTTTCATATCGTATATACGATTTTTCGCTCATATACGCGTATCGTCGAAAAACGAAAACTTGAAATCTCGTTCAATTTCAATGATTTTATATTCTATCGATGCAGAATAAAGAATATAACAAGAATATAACGTTTTTACTATGTTTAAATACGCGTTTTCATATGATAATTGTCGAAAAACGTAATCGACATACGCGAATTTCGGTATATGCGAAGATAAAATCGTGAAATCTTTAATAATACTTGTGCCACAGTTAGAAAAATGTTACCAATCGATTCAGAACATTGCATTTCATAAGATCAAACATCTATTTTATATTGGAATCAAAGTTTTTAACATTCTTTCATATCGTATATACGATTTTTCGCTCATATACGCGTATCGTCGAAAAACGAAAACTTGAAATCTCGTTCAATTTCAATGATTTTATATTCTATCGATGCAGAATAAAGAATATAACAAGAATATAACGTTTTTACTATGTTTAAATACGCGTTTTCATATGATAATTGTCGAAAAACGTAATCGACATACGCGAATTTCGGTATATGCGAAGATAAAATCGTGAAATCTTTAATAATACTTGTGCCACAGTTAGAAAAATGTTACCAATCGATTCAGAACATTGCATTTCATAAGATCAAACATCTATTTTATATTGGAATCAAAATATTTCACATTCTTTCATATCGTGCATACGATTTTTCGCTCATATACGCGTATCGTCGAAAAAGGAAAACTTGAAATCTCGTTCAATTTCAATGATTTTATATTCTATCGATGCAGAATAAAGAATATAACAAGAATATAACGGTTTTACTATGTTTAAATACGCGTTTTCATATGATAATTGTCGAAAAACCTAATCGACATACGCGAATTTCGGTATATGCGAAGATAAAATCGTGAAATCTTTAATAATACTTGTGCCACAGTTAGAAAATTGTTACCAATCGATTCAGAACATTGCATTTCATAAGATCAAACATCTATTTTATATTGGAATCAAAGTTTTTAACATTCTTTCATATCGTATATACGATTTTTCGCTCATATACGCGTATCGTCGAAAAAGGAAAACTTGAAATCTCGTTCAATTTCAATGATTTTATATTCTATCGATGCGGAATAAAGAATATAACAAGAATATAACGGTTTTACTATGTTTAAATACGCGTTTTCATATGATAATTGTCGAAAAACGTAATCGACATACGCGAATTTCGGTATATGCGAAGATAAAATCGTGAAATCTTTAATAATACTTGTGCCACAGTTAGAAAATTGTTACCAATCGATTCAGAACATTGCATTTCATAAGATCAAACATCTATTCTATATTGGAATCAAAGTTTTTAACATTCTTTCATATCGTATATACGATTTTTCGCTCATATACGCGTATCGTCGAAAAACGAAAACTTGAAATCTCGTTCAATTTCAATGATTTTATATTCTATCGATGCAGAATAAAGAATATAACAAGAATATAACGTTTTTACTATGTTTAAATACGCGTTTTCATATGATAATTGTCGAAAAACGTAATCGACATACGCGAATTTCGGTATATGCGAAGATAAAATCGTGAAATCTTTAATAATACTTGTGCCACAGTTAGAAAAATGTTACCAATCGATTCAGAACATTGCATTTCATAAGATCAAACATCTATTTTATATTGGAATCAAAGTTTTTAACATTCTTTCATATCGTATATACGATTTTTCGCTCATATACGCGTATCGTCGAAAAACGAAAACTTGAAATCTCGTTCAATTTCAATGATTTTATATTCTATCGATGCAGAATAAAGAATATAACAAGAATATAACGTTTTTACTATGTTTAAATACGCGTTTTCATATGATAATTGTCGAAAAACGTAATCGACATACGCGAATTTCGGTATATGCGAAGATAAAATGGTGAAATCTTTAATAATACTTGTGCCACAGTTAGAAAAATGTTACCAATCGATTCAGAACATTGCATTTCATAAGATCAAACATCTATTTTATATTGGAATCAAAGTTTTTAACATTCTTTCATATCGTATATACGATTTTTCGCTCATATACGCGTATCGTCGAAAAACGAAAACTTGAAATCTCGTTCAATTTCAATGATTTTATATTCTATCGATGCAGAATAAAGAATATAACAAGAATATAACGTTTTTACTATGTTTAAATACGCGTTTTCATATGATAATTGTCGAAAAACGTAATCGACATACGCGAATTTCGGTATATGCGAAGATAAAATGGTGAAATCTTTAATAATACTTGTGCCACAGTTAGAAAAATGTTACCAATCGATTCAGAACATTGCATTTCATAAGATCAAACATCTATTTTATATTGGAATCAAAGTTTTTAACATTCTTTCATATCGTATATACGATTTTTCGCTCATATACGCGTATCGTCGAAAAAGGAAAACTTGAAATCTCGTTCAATTTCATTGATTTTATATTCTATCGATGCAGAATAAAGAATATAACAAGAATATAACGGTTTTACTATGTTTAAATACGCGTTTTCATATGATAATTGTCGAAAAACCTAATCGACATACGCGAATTTCGGTATATGCGAAGATAAAATCGTGAAATCTTTAATAATACTTGTGCCACAGTTAGAAAATTGTTACCAATCGATTCAGAACATTGCATTTCATAAGATCAAACATCTATTTTATATTGGAATCAAAGTTTTTAACATTCTTTCATATCGTATATACGATTTTTCGCTCATATACGCGTATCGTCGAAAAACGAAAACTTGAAATCTCGTTCAATTTCAATGATTTTATATTCTATCGATGCAGAATAAAGAATATAACAAGAATATAACGTTTTTACTATGTTTAAATACGCGTTTTCATATGATAATTGTCGAAAAACGTAATCGACATACGCGAATTTCGGTATATGCGAAGATAAAATCGTGAAATCTTTAATAATACTTGTGCCACAGTTAGAAGAATGTTACCAATCGATTCAGAACATTGCATTTCATAAGATCAAACATCTATTTTATATTGGAATCAAAGTTTTTAACATTCTTTCATATCGTATATACGATTTTTCGCTCATATACGCGTATCGTCGAAAAACGAAAACTTGAAATCTCGTTCAATTTCAATGATTTTATATTCTATCGATGCAGAATAAAGAATATAACAAGAATATAACGTTTTTACTATGTTTAAATACGCGTTTTCATATGATAATTGTCGAAAAACGTAATCGACATACGCGAATTTCGGTATATGAGAAGATAAAATCGTGAAATCTTTAATAATACTTGTGCCACAGTTAGAAAAATGTTACCAATCGATTCAGAACATTGCATTTCATAAGATCAAACATCTATTTTATATTGGAATCAAAGTTTTTAACATTCTTTCATATCGTATATACGATTTTTCGCTCATATACGCGTATCGTCGAAAAACGAAAACTTGAAATCTCGTTCAATTTCAATGATTTTATATTCTATCGATGCAGAATAAAGAATATAACAAGAATATAACGTTTTTACTATGTTTAAATACGCGTTTTCATATGATAATTGTCGAAAAACGTAATCGACATACGCGAATTTCGATATATGCGAAGATAAAATCGTGAAATCTTTAATAATACTTGTGCCACAGTTAGAAAAATGTTACCAATCGATTCAGAACATTGCATTTCATAAGATCAAACATCTATTTTATATTGGAATCAAAGTTTTTAACAATCTTTCATATCGTATATACGATTTTTCGCTCATATACGCGTATCGTCGAAAAACGAAAACTTGAAATCTCGTTCAATTTCAATGATTTTATATTCTATCGATGCAGAATAAAGAATATAACAAGAATATAACGTTTTTACTATGTTTAAATACGCGTTTTCATATGATAATTGTCGAAAAACGTAATCGACATACGCGAATTTCGGTATATGCGAAGATAAAATCGTGAAATCTTTAATAATTCTTGTGCCACAGTTAGAAAAATGTTACCAATCGATTCAGAACATTGCATTTCATAAGATCAAACATCTATTTTATATTGGAATCAAAGTTTTTAACATTCTTTCATATCGTATATACGATTTTTCGCTCATATACGCGTATCGTCGAAAAACGAAAACTTGAAATCTCGTTCAATTTCAATGATTTTATATTCTATCGATGCAGAATAAAGAATATAACAAGAATATAACGTTTTTACTATGTTTAAATACGCGTTTTCATATGATAATTGTCGAAAAACGTAATCGACATACGCGAATTTCGGTATATGCGAAGATAAAATCGTGAAATCTTTAATAATACTTGTGCCACAGTTAGAAAAATGTTACCAATCGATTCAGAACATTGCATTTCATAAGATCAAACATCTATTTTATATTGGAATCAAAGTTTTTAACATTCTTTCATATCGTATATACGATTTTTCGCTCATATACGCGTATCGTCGAAAAACGAAAACTTGAAATCTCGTTCAATTTCAATGATTTTATATTCTATCGATGCAGAATAAAGAATATAACAAGAATATAACGTTTTTACTATGTTTAAATACGCGTTTTCATATGATAATTGTCGAAAAACGTAATCGACATACGCGAATTTCGGTATATGCGAAGATAAAATCGTGAAATCTTTAATAATACTTGTGCAACAGTTAGAAAAATGTTACCAATCGATTCAGAACATTGCATTTCATAAGATCAAACATCTATTTTATATTGGAATCAAAGTTTTTAACATTCTTTCATATCGTATATACGATTTTTCGCTCATATACGCGTATCGTCGAAAAACGAAAACTTGAAATCTCGTTCAATTTCAATGATTTTATATTCTATCGATGCAGAATAAAGAATATAACAAGAATATAACGTTTTTACTATGTTTAAATACGCGTTTTCATATGATAATTGTCGAAAAACCTAATCGACATACGCGAATTTCGGTATATGCGAAGATAAAATCGTGAAATCTTTAATAATACTTGTGCCACAGTTAGAAAAATGTTACCAATCGATTCAGAACATTGCATTTCATAAGATCAAACATCTATTTTATATTGGAATCAAAGTTTCTAACATTCTTTCATATCGTATATACGATTTTTCGCTCATATACGCGTATCGTCGAAAAACGAAAACTTGAAATCTCGTTCAATTTCAATGATTTTATATTCTATCGATGCAGAATAAAGAATATAACAAGAATATAACGTTTTTACTATGTTTAAATACGCGTTTTCATTTGATAATTGTCGAAAAACGTAATCGACATACGCGAATTTCGGTATATGCGAAGATAAAATCGTGAAATCTTTAATAATACTTGTGCCACAGTTAGAAAATTGTTACCAATCGATTCAGAACATTGCATTTCATAAGATCAAACATCTATTTTATATTGGAATCAAAGTTTTTAACATTCTTTCATATCGTATATACGATTTTTCGCTCATATACGCGTATCGTCGAAAAACGAAAACTTGAAATCTCGTTCAATTTCAATGATTTTATATTCTATCGATGCAGAATAAAGAATATAACAAGAATATAACGTTTTTACTATGTTTAAATACGCGTTTTCATATGATAATTGTCGAAAAACGTAATCGACATACGCGAATTTCGGTATATGCGAAGTTAAAATCGTGAAATCTTTAATAATACTTGTGCCACAGTTAGAAAAATGTTACCAATCGATTCAGAACATTGCATTTCATAAGATCAAACATCTATTTTATATTGGAATCAAAGTTTTTAACATTCTTTCATATCGTATATACGATTTTTCGCTCATATACGCGTATCGTCGAAAAACGAAAACTTGAAATCTCGTTCAATTTCAATGATTTTATATTCTATCGATGCAGAATAAAGAATATAACAAGAATATAACGTTTTTACTATGTTTAAATACGCGTTTTCATATGATAATTGTCGAAAAACGTAATCGACATACGCGAATTTCGGTATATGCGAAGATAAAGTCGTGAAATCTTTAATAATACTTGTGCCACAGTTAGAAAATTGTTACCAATCGATTCAGAACATTGCATTTCATAAGATCAAACATCTATTTTATATTGGAATCAAAGTTTTTAACATTCTTTCATATCGTATATACGATTTTTCGCTCACATACGCGTATCGTCGAGAAACGAAAACTTGAAATCTCGTTCAATTTCAATGATTTTATATTCTATCGATGCAGAATAAAGAATATAACAAGAATATAACGTTTTTACTATGTTTAAATACGCGTTTTCATATGATAATTGTCGAAAAACGTAATCGACATACGCGAATTTCGGTATATGCGAAGATAAAATCGTGAAATCTTTAATAATACTTGTGCCACAGTTAGAAAAATGTTACCAATCGATTCAGAACATTGCATTTCATAAGATCAAACATCTATTTTATATTGGAATCAAAGTTTTTAACATTCTTTCATATCGTATATACGATTTTTCGCTCATATACGCGTATCGTCGAAAAACGAAAACTTGAAATCTCGTTCAATTTCAATGATTTTATATTCTATCGATGCAGAATAAAGAATATAACAAGAATATAACGTTTTTACTATGTTTAAATACGCGTTTTCATATGATAATTGTCGAAAAAACGTAATCGACATACGCGAATTTCGGTATATGCGAAGATAAAATCGTCAAATCTTTAATAATACCTGTGCCACAGTTAGAAAAATGTTACCAATCGATTCAGAACATTGCATTTCATAAGATCAAACATCTATTTTATATTGGAATCAAAGTTTTTAACATTCTTTCATATCGTATATACGATTTTTCGCTCATATACGCGTATCGTCGAAAAACGAAAACTTGAAATCTCCTTCAATTTCAATGATTTTATATTCTATCGATGCAGAATAAAGAATATAACAAGAATATAACGTTTTTACTATGTTTAAATACGCGTTTTCATATGATAATTGTCGAAAAACCTAATCGACATACGCGAATTTCGGTATATGCGAAGATAAAATCGTGAAATCTTTAATAATACTTGTGCCACAGTTAGAAAAATGTTACCAATCGATTCAGAACATTGCATTTCATAAGATCAAACATCTATTTTATATTGGAATCAAAGTTTCTAACATTCTTTCATATCGTATATACGATTTTTCGCTCATATACGCGTATCGTCGAAAAACGAAAACTTGAAATCTCGTTCAATTTCAATGATTTTATATTCTATCGATGCAGAATAAAGAATATAACAAGAATATAACGTTTTTACTATGTTTAAATACGCGTTTTCATTTGATAATTGTCGAAAAACGTAATCGACATACGCGAATTTCGGTATATGCGAAGATAAAATCGTGAAATCTTTAATAATACTTGTGCCACAGTTAGAAAATTGTTACCAATCGATTCAGAACATTGCATTTCATAAGATCAAACATCTATTTTATATTGGAATCAAAGTTTTTAACATTCTTTCATATCGTGTATACGATTTTTCGCTCATATACGCGTATCGTCGAAAAACGAAAACTTGAAATCTCGTTCAATTTCAATGATTTTATATTCTATCGATGCAGAATAAAGAATATAACAAGAATATAACGTTTTTACTATGTTTAAATACGCGTTTTCATATGATAATTGTCGAAAAACGTAATCGACATACGCGAATTTCGGTATATGCGAAGATAAAATCGTGAAATCTTTAATAATACTTGTGCCACTGTTAGAAAAATGTTACCAATCGATTCAGAACATTGCATTTCATAAGATAAAACATCTATTTTATATTGAAATCAAAGTTTTTAACAATCTTTCATATCGTATATACGATTTTTCGCTCATATACGCGTATCGTCGAAAAACGAAAACTTGAAATCTCGTTCAATTTCAATGATTTTATATTCTATCGATGCAGAATAAAGAATATAACAAGAATATAACGTTTTTACTATGTTTAAATACGCGTTTTCATATGATAATTGTCGAAAAACGTAATCGACATACGCGAATTTCGGTATATGCGAAGATAAAATCGTGAAATCTTTAATAATACTTGTGCCACAGTTAGAAAAATGTTACCAATCGATTCAGAACATTGCATTTCATAAGATCGAACATCTATTTTATATTGGAATCAAAGTTTTTAACATTCTTTCATATCGTATATACGATTTTTCGCTCATATACTCGTATCGTCGAAAAACGAAAACTTGAAATCTCGTTCAATTTCAATGATTTTATATTCTATCGATGCAGAATAAAGAATATAACAAGAATATAACGTTTTTACTATGTTTAAATACGCGTTTTCATATGATAATTGTCGAAAAACGTAATCGACATACGCGAATTTCGGTATATGCGAAGATAAAATCGTGAAATCTTTAATAATACTTGTGCCACAGTTAGAAAAATGTTACCAATCGATTCAGAACATTGCATTTCATAAGATCAAACATCTATTTTATATTGGAATCAAAGTTTTTAACATTCTTTCATATCGTATATACGATTTTTCGCTCATATACGCGTATCGTCGAAAAACGAAAACTTGAAATCTCGTTCAATTTCAATGATTTTATATTCTATCGATGCAGAATAAAGAATATAACAAGAATATAACGTTTTTACTATGTTTAAATACGCGTTTTCATATGATAATTGTCGAAAAACGTAATCGACATACGCGAATTTCGGTATATGCGAAGTTAAAATCGTGAAATCTTTAATAATACTTGTGCCACAGTTAGAAAAATGTTACCAATCGATTCAGAACATTGCATTTCATAAGATCAAACATCTATTTTATATTGGAATCAAAGTTTTTAACTTTCTTTCATATCGTATATATGATTTTTCGCTCATATACGCGTATCGTCGAAAAACGAAAACTTGAAATCTCGTTCAATTTCAAAGATTTTATATTCTATCGATGCAGAATAAAGAATATAACAAGAATATAACGTTTCTACTATGTTTAAATACGCGTTTTCATATGATAATTGTCGAAAAACTTAATCGACATACGCGAATTTCGGTATATGCGAAGATAAAATCGTGAAATCTTTATTAATACTTGTGCCACAGTTAGAAAAATGTTACCAATCGATTCAGAACATTGCATTTCATAAGATCAAACATCTATTTTATATTGGAATCAAAGTTTTTAACATTCTTTCATATCGTATATACGAATTTTCGCTCATATACGCGTATCGTCGAAAAACGAAAACTTGAAATCTCGTTCAATTTCAATGATTTTATATTCTATCGATGCAGAATAAAGAATATAACAAGAATATAACGTTTTTACTATGTTTAAATACGCGTTTTCATATGATAATTGTCGAAAAACGTAATCGACATACGCGAATTTCGGTATATGCGAAGATAAAATCGTGAAATCTTTAATAATACTTGTGCCACAGTTAGAAAAATGTTACCAATCGATTCAGAACATTGCATTTCATAAGATCAAACATCTATTTTATATTGGAATCAAAGTTTTTAACATTCTTTCATATCGTATATACGATTTTTCGCTCATATACGCGTATCGTCGAAAAACGAAAACTTGAAATCTCGTTCAATTTCAATGATTTTATATTCTATCGATGCAGAATAAAGAATATAACAAGAATATAACGTTTTTACTATGTTTAAATACGCGTTTTCATATGATAATTGTCGAAAAACGTAATCGACATACGCGAATTTCGGTATATGCGAAGTTAAAATCTTGAAATCTTTAATAATACTTGTGCCACAGTTAGAAAAATGTTACCAATCGATTCAGAACATTGCATTTCATAAGATCAAACATCTATTTTATATTGGAATCAAAGTTTTTAACTTTCTTTCATATCGTATATACGATTTTTCGCTCATATACGCGTATCGTCGAAAAACGAAAACTTGAAATCTCGTTCAATTTCAATGATTTTATATTCTATCGATGCAGAATAAAGAATATAACAAGAATATAACGTTTTTACTATGTTTAAATACGCGTTTTCATATGATAATTGTCGAAAAACGTAATCGACATACGCGAATTTCGGTATATGCGAAGATAAAATCGTGAAATCTTTAATAATACTTGTGCCACAGTTAGAAAAATGTTACCAATCGATTCAGAACATTGCATTTCATAAGATCGAACATCTATTTTATATTGGAATCAAAGTTTTTAACATTCTTTCATATCGTATATACGATTTTTCGCTCATATACGCGTATCGTCGAAAATCGAAAACTTGAAATCTCGTTCAATTTCAATGATTTTATATTCTATCGATGCAGAATAAAGAATATAACAAGAATATAACGTTTTTACTATGTTTAAATACGCGTTTTCATATGATAATTGTCGAAAAACGTAATCGACATACGCGAATTTCGGTATATGCGAAGATAAAATCGTGAAATCTTTAATAATACTTGTGCCACAGTTAGAAAAATGTTACCAATCGATTCAGAACATTGCATTTCATAAGATCAAACATCTATTTTATATTGGAATCAAAGTTTCTAACATTCTTTCATATCGTATATACGATTTTTCGCTCATATACGCGTATCGTCGAAAAACGAAAACTTGAAATCTCGTTCAATTTCAATGATTTTATATTCTATCGATGCAGAATAAAGAATATAACAAGAATATAACGTTTTTACTATGTTTAAATACGCGTTTTCATTTGATAATTGTCGAAAAACGTAATCGACATACGCGAATTTCGGTATATGCGAAGATAAAATCGTGAAATCTTTAATAATACTTGTGCCACAGTTAGAAAATTGTTACCAATCGATTCAGAACATTGCATTTCATAAGATCAAACATCTATTTTATATTGGAATCAAAGTTTTTAACATTCTTTCATATCGTATATACGATTTTTCGCTCATATACGCGTATCGTCGAAAAACGAAAACTTGAAATCTCGTTCAATTTCAATGATTGTATATTCTATCGATGCAGAATAAAGAATATAACAAGAATATAACGTTTTTACTATGTTTAAATACGCGTTTTCATATGATAATTGTCGAAAAACGTAATCGACATACGCGAATTTCGGTATATGCGAAGATAAAATCGTGAAATCTTTAATAATACTTGTGCCACTGTTAGAAAAATGTTACCAATCGATTCAGAACATTGCATTTCATAAGATCAAACATCTATTTTATATTGGAATCAAAGTTTTTAACATTCTTTCATATCGTATATACGATTTTTCGCTCATATACGCGTATCGTCGAAAAACGAAAACTTGAAATCTCGTTCAATTTCAATGATTTTATATTCTATCGATGCAGAATAAAGAATATAACAAGAATATAACGTTTTTACTATGTTCAAATACGCGTTTTCATATGATAATTGTCGAAAAACGTAATCGACATACGCGAATTTCGGTATATGCGAAGATAAAATCGTGAAATCTTTAATAATACTTGTGCCACAGTTAGAAAAATGTTACCAATCGATTCAGAACATTGCATTTCATAAGATCAAACATCTATTTTATATTGGAATCAAAGTTTTTAACATTCTTTCATATCGTATATACGATTTTTCGCTCATATACGCGTATCGTCGAAAAACGAAAACTTGAAATCTCGTTCAATTTCAATGATTTTATATTCTATCGATGCAGAATAAAGAATATAACAAGAATATAACGTTTTTACTATGTTTAAATACGCGTTTTCATATGATAATTGTCGAAAAACGTAATCGACATACGCGAATTTCGGTATATGCGAAGATAAAATCGTGAAATCTTTAATAATACTTGTGCCACAGTTAGAAAAATGTTACCAATCGATTCAGAACATTGCATTTCATAAGATCGAACATCTATTTTATATTGGAATCAAAGTTTTTAACATTCTTTCATATCGTATATACGATTTTTCGCTCATATACTCGTATCGTCGAAAAACGAAAACTTGAAATCTCGATCAATTTCAATGATTTTATATTCTATCGATGCAGAATAAAGAATATAACAAGAATATAACGTTTTTACTATGTTTAAATACGCGTTTTCATATGATAATTGTCGAAAAACGTAATCGACATACGCGAATTTCGGTATATGCGAAGATAAAATCGTGAAATCTTTAATAATACTTGTGCCACAGTTAGAAAAATGTTACCAATCGATTCAGAACATTGCATTTCATAAGATCAAACATCTATTTTATATTGGAATCAAAGTTTTTAACAATCTTTCATATCGTATATACGATTTTTCGCTCATATACGCGTATCGTCGAAAAACGAAAACTTGAAATCTCGTTCAATTTCAATGATTTTATATTCTATCAATGCAGAATAAAGAATATAACAAGAATATAACGTTTTTACTATGTTTAAATACGCGTTTTCATATGATAATTGTCGAAAAACGTAATCGACATACGCGAATTTCGGTATATGCGAAGATAAAATCGTGAAATCTTTAATAATACTTGTGCCACAGTTAGAAAAATGTTACCAATCGATTCAGAACATTGCATTTCATAAGATCAAACATCTATTTTATATTGGAATCAAAGTTTTTAACATTCTTTCATATCGTATATACGATTTTTCGCTCATATACGCGTATCGTCGAAAAACGAAAACTTGAAATCTCGTTCAATTTCAATGATTTTATATTCTATCGATGCAGAATAAAGAATATAACAAGAATATAACGTTTTTACTATGTTTAAATACGCGTTTTCATATGATAATTGTCGAAAAACGTAATCGACATACGCGAATTTCGGTATATGCGAAGATAAAATCGTGAAATCTTTAATAATACTTGTGCCACAGTTAGAAAAATGTTACCAATCGATTCAGACCATTGCATTTCATAAGATCAAACATCTATTTTATATTGGAATCAAAGTTTTTAACATTCTTTCATATCGTATATACGATTTTTCGCTCATATACGCGTATCGTCGAAAAACGAAAACTTGAAATCTCGTTCAATTTCAATGATTTTATATTCTATCGATGCAGAATAAAGAATATAACAAGAATATAACGTTTTTACTATGTTTAAATACGCGTTTTCATATGATAATTGTCGAAAAACCTAATCGACATACGCGAATTTCGGTATATGCGAAGATAAAATCGTGAAATCTTTAATAATACTTGTGCCACAGTTAGAAAAATGTTACCAATCGATTCAGAACATTGCATTTCATAAGATCAAACATCTATTTTATATTGGAATCAAAGTTTTTAGAATTCTTTCATATCGTATATACGATTTTTCGCTCATATTCGCGTATCGTCGAAAAACGAAAACTTGAAATCTCGTTCAATTTCAATGATTTTATATTCTATCGATGCAGAATAAAGAATATAACAAGAATATAACGTTTTTACTATGTTTAAATACGCGTTTTCATATGATAATTGTCGAAAAACGTAATCGACATACGCGAATTTCGGTATATGCGAAGATAAAATCGTGAAATCTTTAATAATACTTGTGCCACAGTTAGAAAAATGTTACCAATCGATTCAGAACATTGCATTTCATAAGATCAAACATCTATTTTATATTGGAATCAAAGTTTTTAACATTCTTTCATATCGTATATACGATTTTTCGCTCATATACGCGTATCGTCGAAAAACGAAAACTTGAAATCTCGTTCAATTTCAATGATTTTATATTCTATCGATGCAGAATAAAGAGTATAACAAGAATATAACGTTTTTGCTATGTTTAAATACGCGTTTTCATATGATAATTGTCGAAAAACGTAATCGACATACGCGAATTTCGGTATATGCGAAGATAAAATCGTGAAATCTTTAATAATACTTGTGCCACAGTTAGAAAAATGTTACCAATCGATTCAGAACATTGCATTTCATAAGATCAAACATCTATTTTATATTGGAATCAAAGTTTTTAACATTCTTTCATATCGTATATACGATTTTTCGCTCATATACGCGTATCGTCGAAAAACGAAAACTTGAAATCTCGTTCAATTTCAATGATTTTATATTCTATCGATGCAGAATAAAGAATATAACAAGAATATAACGTTTTTACTATGTTTAAATACGCGTTTTCATATGATAATTGTCGAAAAACGTAATCGACATACGCGAATTTCGGTATATGCGAAGATAAAATCGTGAAATCTTTAATAATACTTGTGCCACAGTTAGAAAAATGTTACCAATCGATTCAGAACATTGCATTTCATAAGATCAAACATCTATTTTATATTGGAATCAAAGTTTTTAACATTCTTTCATATCGTATATACGATTTTTCGCTCATATACGCGTATCGTCGAAAAACGAAAACTTGAAATCTCGTTCAATTTCAATGATTTTATATTCTATCGTTGCAGAATAAAGATAATAACAAGAATATAACGTTTTTACTATGTTTAAATACGCGTTTTCATATGATAATTGTCGAAAAACGTAATCGACATACGCGAATTTCGGTATATGCGAAGATAAAATCGTGAAATCTTTAATAATACTTGTGCCACAGTTAGAAAAATGTTACCAATCGATTCAGAACATTGCATTTCATAAGATCAAACATCTATTTTATATTGGAATCAAAGTTTTTAACATTCTTTCATATCGTATATACGATTTTTCGCTCATATACGCGTATCGTCGAAAAACGAAAACTTGAAATCTCGTTCAATTTCAATGATTTTATATTCTATCGATGCAGAATAAAGAATATAACAAGAATATAACGTTTTTACTATGTTTAAATACGCGTTTTCATATGATAATTGTCGAAAAACGTAATCGACATACGCGAATTTCGGTATATGCGAAGATAAAATCGTGAAATCTTTAATAATACTTGTGCCACAGTTAGAAAAATGTTACCAATCGATTCAGAACATTGCATTTCATAAGATCAAACATCTATTTTATATTGGAATCAAAGTTTTTAACATTCTTTCATATCGTATATACGATTTTTCGCTCATATACGCGTATCGTCGAAAAACGAAAACTTGAAATCTCGTTCAATTTCAATGATTTTATATTCTATCGATGCAGAATAAAGAATATAACAAGAATATAACGTTTTTACTATGTTTAAATACGCGTTTTCATATGATAATTGTCGAAAAACGTAATCGACATACGCGAATTTCGGTATATGCGAAGAAAAAATCGTGAAATCTTTAATAATACTTGTGCCACAGTTAGAAAAATGTTACCAATCGATTCAGAACATTGCATTTCATAAGATCAAACATCTATTTTATATTGGAATCAAAGTTTTTAACATTCTTTCATATCGTATATACGATTTTTCGCTCATATACGCGTATCGTCGAAAAACGAAAACTTGAAATCTCGTTCAATTTCAATGATTTTATATTCTATCGTTGCAGAATAAAGAATATAACAAGAATATAACGTTTTTACTATGTTTAAATACGCGTTTTCATATGATAATTGTCGAAAAACGTAATCGACATACGCGAATTTCGGTATATGCGAAGATAAAATCGTGAAATCTTTAATAATACTTGTGCCACAGTTAGAAAAATGTTACCAATCGATTCAGAACATTGCATTTCATAAGATCAAACATCTATTTTATATTGGAATCAAAGTTTTTAACATTCTTTCATATCGTATATACGATTTTTCGCTCATATACGCGTATCGTCGAAAAACGAAAACTTGAAATCTCGTTCAATTTCAATGATTTTATATTCTATCGATGCAGAATAAAGAATATAACGTTTTTACTATGTTTAAATACGCGTTTTCATATGATAATTGTCGAAAAACGTAATCGACATACGCGAATTTCGGTATATGCGAAGATAAAATCGTGAAATCTTTAATAATACTTGTGCCACAGTTAGAAAAATGTTACCAATCGATTCAGAACATTGCATTTCATAAGATCAAACATCTATTTTATATTGGAATCAAAGTTTTTAACATTCTTTCATATCGTATATACGATTTTTCGCTCATATACGCGTATCGTCGAAAAACGAAAACTTGAAATCTCGTTCAATTTCAATGATTTTATATTCTATCGATGCAGAATAAAGAATATAACAAGAATATAACGTTTTTGCTATGTTTAAATACGCGTTTTCATATGATAATTGTCGAAAAACGTAATTGACATACGCGAATTTCGGTATATGCGAAGATAAAATCGTGAAATCTTTAATAATACTTGTGCCACAGTTAGAAAAATGTTTCCAATCGATTCAGAACATTGCATTTCATAAGATCAAACATCTATTTTATATTGGAATCAAAGTTTTTAACATTCTTTCATATCGTATATACGATTTTTCGCTCATATACGCGTATCGTCGAAAAACGAAAACTTGAAATCTCGTTCAATTTCAATGATTTTATATTCTATCGATGCAGAATAAAGAATATAACAAGAATATAACGTTTTTACTATGTTTAAATACGCGTTTTCATATGATAATTGTCGAAAAACGTAATCGACATACGCGAATTTCGGTATATGCGAAGATAAAATCGTGAAATCTTTAATAATACTTGTGCCACAGTTAGAAAAATGTTACCAATCGATTCAGAACATTGCATTTCATAAGATCAAACATCTATTTTATATTGGAATCAAAGTTTTTAACATTCTTTCATATCGTATATACGATTTTTCGCTCATATACGCGTATCGTCGAAAAACGAAAACTTGAAATCTCGTTCAATTTCAATGATTTTATATTCTATCGTTGCAGAATAAAGATAATAACAAGAATATAACGTTTTTACTATATTTAAATACGCGTTTTCATATGATAATTGTCGAAAAACGTAATCGACATACGCGAATTTCGGTATATGCGAAGATAAAATCGTGAAATCTTTAATAATACTTGTGCCACAGTTAGAAAAATGTTACCAATCGATTCAGAACATTGCATTTCATAAGATCAAACATCTATTTTATATTGGAATCAAAGTTTTTAACATTCTTTCATATCGTATATACGATTTTTCGCTCATATACGCGTATCGTCGAAAAACGAAAACTTGAAATCTCGTTCAATTTCAATGATTTTATATTCTATCGATGCAGAATAAAGAATATAACAAGAATATAACGTTTTTACTATGTTTAAATACGCGTTTTCATATGATAATTGTCGAAAAACGTAATCGACATACGCGAATTTCGGTATATGCGAAGATAAAATCGTGAAATCTTTAATAATACTTGTGCCACAGTTAGAAAAATGTTACCAATCGATTCAGAACATTGCATTTCATAAGATCAAACATCTATTTTATATTGGAATCAAAGTTTTTAACATTCTTTCATATCGTATATACGATTTTTCGCTCATATACGCGTATCGTCGAAAAACGAAAACTTGAAATCTCGTTCAATTTCAATGATTTTATATTCTATCGATGCAGAATAAAGAATATAACAAGAATATAACGTTTTTACTATGTTTAAATACGCGTTTTCATATGATAATTGTCGAAAAACGTAATCGACATACGCGAATTTCGGTATATGCGAAGATAAAATCGTGAAATCTTTAATAATACTTGTGCCACAGTTAGAAAAATGTTACCAATCGATTCAGAACATTGCATTTCATAAGATCAAACATCTATTTTATATTGGAATCAAAGTTTTTAACATTCTTTCATATCGTATATACGATTTTTCGCTCATATACGCGTATCGTCGAAAAACGAAAACTTGAAATCTCGTTCAATTTCAATGATTTTATATTCTATCGTTGCAGAATAAAGAATATAACAAGAATATAACGTTTTTACTATGTTTAAATACGCGTTTTCATATGATAATTGTCGAAAAACGTAATCGACATACGCGAATTTCGGTATATGCGAAGATAAAATCGTGAAATCTTTAATAATACTTGTGCCACAGTTAGAAAAATGTTACCAATCGATTCAGAACATTGCATTTCATAAGATCAAACATCTATTTTATATTGGAATCAAAGTTTTTAACATTCTTTCATATCGTATATACGATTTTTCGCTCATATACGCGTATCGTCGAAAAACGAAAACTTGAAATCTCGTTCAATTTCAATGATTTTATATTCTATCGATGCAGAATAAAGAATATAACAAGAATATAACGTTTTTACTATGTTTAAATACGCGTTTTCATATGATAATTGTCGAAAAACGTAATCGACATACGCGAATTTCGGTATATGCGAAGATAAAATCGTGAAATCTTTAATAATACTTGTGCCACAGTTAGAAAAATGTTACCAATCGATTCAGAACATTGCATTTCATAAGATCAAACATCTATTTTATATTGGAATCAAAGTTTTTAACATTCTTTCATATCGTATATACGATTTTTCGCTCATATACGCGTATCGTCGAAAAACGAAAACTTGAAATCTCGTTCAATTTCATTGATTTTATATTCTATCGATGCAGAATAAAGAATATAACAAGAATATAACGTTTTTACTATGTTTAAATACGCGTTTTCATATGATAATTGTCGAAAAACGTAATCGACATACGCGAATTTCGGTATATGCGAAGATAAAATCGTGAAATCTTTAATAATACTTGTGCCACAGTTAGAAAAATGTTTCCAATCGATTCAGAACATTGCATTTCATAAGATCAAACATCTATTTTATATTGGAATCAAAGTTTTTAACATTCTTTCATATCGTATATACGATTTTTCGCTCATATACGCGTATCGTCGAAAAACGAAAACTTGAAATCTCGTTCAATTTCAATGATTTTATATTCTATCGATGCAGAATAAAGAATATAACAAGAATATAACGTTTTTACTATGTTTAAATACGCGTTTTCATATGATAATTGTCGAAAAACGTAATCGACATACGCGAATTTCGGTATATGCGAAGATAAAATCGTGAAATCTTTAATAATACTTGTGCCACAGTTAGAAAAATGTTACCAATCGATTCAGAACATTGCATTTCATAAGATCAAACATCTATTTTATATTGGAATCAAAGTTTTTAACATTCTTTCATATCGTATATACGATTTTTCGCTCATATACGCGTATCGTCGAAAAACGAAAACTTGAAATCTCGTTCAATTTCAATGATTTTATATTCTATCGATGCAGAATAAAGAATATAACAAGAATATAACGTTTTTACTATGTTTAAATACGCGTTTTCATATGATAATTGTCGAAAAACGTAATCGACATACGCGAATTTCGGTATATGCGAAGATAAAATCGTGAAATCTTTAATAATACTTGTGCCACAGTTAGAAAAATGTTACCAATCGATTCAGAACATTGCATTTCATAAGATCAAACATCTATTTTATATTGGAATCAAAGTTTTTAACATTCTTTCATATCGTATATACGATTTTTTCGCTCATATACGCGTATCGTCGAAAAACGAAAACTTGAAATCTCGTTCAATTTCAATGATTTTATATTCTATCGATGCAGAATAAAGAATATAACAAGAATATAACGTTTTTACTATGTTTAAATACGCGTTTTCATATGATAATTGTCGAAAAACGTAATCGACATACGCGAATTTCGGTATATGCGAAGATAAAATCGTGAAATCTTTAATAATACTTGTGCCACAGTTAGAAAAATGTTACCAATCGATTCAGAACATTGCATTTCATAAGATCAAACATCTATTTTATATTGGAATCAAAGTTTTTAACATTCTTTCATATCGTATATACGATTTTTCGCTCATATACGCGTATCGTCGAAAAACGAAAACTTGAAATCTCGTTCAATTTCAATGATTTTATATTCTATCGATGCAGAATAAAGAATATAACAAGAATATAACGTTTTTACTATGTTTAAATACGCGTTTTCATATGATAATTGTCGAAAAACGTAATCGACATACGCGAATTTCGGTATATGCGAAGATAAAATCGTGAAATCTTTAATAATACTTGTGCCACAGTTAGAAAAATGTTACCAATCGATTCAGAACATTGCATTTCATAAGATCAAACATCTATTTTATATTGGAATCAAAGTTTTTAACATTCTTTCATATCGTATATACGATTTTTCGCTCATATACGCGTATCGTCGAAAAACGAAAACTTGAAATCTCGTTCAATTTCAATGATTTTATATTCTATCGATGCAGAATAAAGAATATAACAAGAATATAACGTTTTTACTATGTTTAAATACGCGTTTTCATATGATAATTGTCGAAAAACGTAATCGACATACGCGAATTTCGGTATATGCGAAGATAAAATCGTGAAATCTTTAATAATACTTGTGCCACAGTTAGAAAAATGTTACCAATCGATTCAGAACATTGCATTTCATAAGATCAAACATCTATTTTATATTGGAATCAAAGTTTTTAACATTCTTTCATATCGTATATACGATTTTTCGCTCATATACGCGTATCGTCGAAAAACGAAAACTTGAAATCTCGTTCAATTTCAATGATTTTATATTCTATCGATGCAGAATAAAGAATATAACAAGAATATAACGTTTTTACTATGTTTAAATACGCGTTTTCATATGATAATTGTCGAAAAACGTAATCGACATACGCGAATTTCGGTATATGCGAAGATAAAATCGTGAAATCTTTAATAATACTTGTGCCACAGTTAGAAAAATGTTACCAATCGATTCAGAACATTGCATTTCATAAGATCAAACATCTATTTTATATTGGAATCAAAGTTTTTAACATTCTTTCATATCGTATATACGATTTTTCGCTCATATACGCGTATCGTCGAAAAACGAAAACTTGAAATCTCGTTCAATTTCAATGATTTTATATTCTATCGATGCAGAATAAAGAATATAACAAGAATATAACGTTTTTGCTATGTTTAAATACGCGTTTTCATATGATAATTGTCGAAAAACGTAATCGACATACGCGAATTTCGGTATATGCGAAGATAAAATCGTGAAATCTTTAATAATACTTTGCCACAGTTAGAAAAATGTTACCAATCGATTCAGAACATTGCATTTCATAAGATCAAACATCTATTTTATATTGGAATCAAAGTTTTTAACATTCTTTCATATCGTATATACGATTTTTCGCTCATATACGCGTATCGTCGAAAAACGAAAACTTGAAATCTCGTTCAATTTCAATGATTTTATATTCTATCGATGCAGAATAAAGAATATAACAAGAATATAACGTTTTTACTATGTTTAAATACGCGTTTTCATATGATAATTGTCGAAAAACGTAATCGACATACGCGAATTTCGGTATATGCGAAGATAAAATCGTGAAATCTTTAATAATACTTGTGCCACAGTTAGAAAAATGTTACCAATCGATTCAGAACATTGCATTTCATAAGATCAAACATCTATTTTATATTGGAATCAAAGTTTTTAACATTCTTTCATATCGTATATACGATTTTTCGCTCATATACGCGTATCGTCGAAAAACGAAAACTTGAAATCTCGTTCAATTTCAATGATTTTATATTCTATCGATGCAGAATAAAGAATATAACAAGAATATAACGTTTTTACTATGTTTAAATACGCGTTTTCATATGATAATTGTCGAAAAACGTAATCGACATACGCGAATTTCGGTATATGCGAAGATAAAATCGTGAAATCTTTAATAATACTTGTGCCACAGTTAGAAAAATGTTACCAATCGATTCAGAACATTGCATTTCATAAGATGAAACATCTATTTTATATTGGAATCAAAGTTTTTAACATTCTTTCATATCGTATATACGATTTTTCGCTCATATACGCGTATCGTCGAAAAACGAAAACTTGAAATCTCGTTCAATTTCAATGATTTTATATTCTATCGATGCAGAATAAAGAATATAACAAGAATATAACGTTTTTACTATGTTTAAATACGCGTTTTCATATGATAATTGTCGAAAAACGTAATCGACATACGCGAATTTCGGTATATGCGAAGATAAAATCGTGAAATCTTTAATAATACTTGTGCCACAGTTAGAAAAATGTTACCAATCGATTCAGAACATTGCATTTCATAAGATCAAACATCTATTTTATATTGGAATCAAAGTTTTTAACATTCTTTCATATCGTATATACGATTTTTCGCTCATATACGCGTATCGTCGAAAAACGAAAACTTGAAATCTCTTCAATTTCAATGATTTTATATTCTATCGTTGCAGAATAAAGAATATAACAAGAATATAACGTTTTTACTATGTTTAAATACGCGTTTTCATATGATAATTGTCGAAAAACGTAATCGACATACGCGAATTTCGGTATATGCGAAGATAAAATCGTGAAATCTTTAATAATACTTGTGCCACAGTTAGAAAAATGTTACCAATCGATTCAGAACATTGCATTTCATAAGATGAAACATCTATTTTATATTGGAATCAAAGTTTTTAACATTCTTTCATATCGTATATACGATTTTTCGCTCATATACGCGTATCGTCGAAAAACGAAAACTTGAAATCTCGTTCAATTTCAATGATTTTATATTCTATCGATGCAGAATAAAGAATATAACAAGAATATAACGTTTTTACTATGTTTAAATACGCGTTTTCATATGATAATTGTCGAAAAACGTAATCGACATACGCGAATTTCGGTATATGCGAAGATAAAATCGTGAAATCTTTAATAATACTTGTGCCACAGTTAGAAAAATGTTACCAATCGATTCAGAACATTGCATTTCATAAGATCAAACATCTATTCTATATTGGAATCAAAGTTTTTAACATTCTTTCATATCGTATATACGATTTTTCGCTCATATACGCGTATCGTCGAAAAACGAGAACTTGAAATCTCGTTCAATTTCAATGATTTTATATTCTATCGATGCAGAATAAAGAATATAACAAGAATATAACGTTTTTACTATGTTTAAATACGCGTTTTCATATGATAATTGTCGAAAAACGTAATCGACATACGCGAATTTCGGTATATGCGAAGATAAAATCGTGAAATCTTTAATAATACTTGTGCCACAGTTAGAAAAATGTTTCCAATCGATTCAGAACATTGCATTTCATAAGATCAAACATCTATTTTATATTGGAATCAAAGTTTTTAACATTCTTTCATATCGTATATACGATTTTTCGCTCATATACGCGTATCGTCGAAAAACGAAAACTTGAAATCTCGTTCAATTTCATTGATTTTATATTCTATCGATGCAGAATAAAGAATATAACAAGAATATAACGTTTTTACTATGTTTAAATACGCGTTTTCATATGATAATTGTCGAAAAACGTAATCGACATACGCGAATTTCGGTATATGCGAAGATAAAATCGTGAAATCTTTAATAATACTTGTGCCACAGTTAGAAAAATGTTACCAATCGATTCAGAACATTGCATTTCATAAGATCAAACATCTATTTTATATTGGAATCAAAGTTTTTAACATTCTTTCATATCGTATATACGATTTTTCGCTCATATACGCGTATCGTCGAAAAACGAAAACTTGAAATCTCGTTCAATTTCAATGATTTTATATTCTATCGATGCAGAATAAAGAATATAACAAGAATATAACGTTTTTACTATGTTTAAATACGCGTTTTCATATGATAATTGTCGAAAAACGTAATCGACATACGCGAATTTCGGTATATGCGAAGATAAAATCGTGAAATCTTTAATAATACTTGTGCCACAGTTAGAAAAATGTGACCAATCGATTCAGAACATTGCATTTCATAAGATCAAACATCTATTTTATATTGGAATCAAAGTTTTTAACATTCTTTCATATCGTATATACGATTTTTCGCTCATATACGCGTATCGTCGAAAAACGAAAACTTGAAATCTCGTTCAATTTCAATGATTTTATATTCTATCGATGCAGAATAAAGAATATAACAAGAATATAACGTTTTTAC
Organism: Vespa crabro; assembly: GCF_910589235.1. Classification (NCBI taxonomy): domain Eukaryota; kingdom Metazoa; phylum Arthropoda; class Insecta; order Hymenoptera; family Vespidae; genus Vespa; species Vespa crabro. The sequence continues at coordinate 48,243 of NW_025813624.1, forward strand.
TATGTTTAAATACGCGTTTTCATATGATAATTGTCGAAAAACGTAATCGACATACGCGAATTTCGGTATATGCGAAGATAAAATCGTGAAATCTTTAATAATACTTGTGCCACAGTTAGAAAAATGTTACCAATCGATTCAGAACATTGCATTTCATAAGATCAAACATCTATTTTATATTGGAATCAAAGTTTTTAACATTCTTTCATATCGTATATACGATTTTTCGCTCATATACGCGTATCGTCGAAAAACGAAAACTTGTAATCTCGTTCAATTTCAATGATTTTATATTCTATCGATGCAGAATAAAGAATATAACAAGAATATAACGTTTTTACTATGTTTAAATACGCGTTTTCATATGATAATTGTCGAAAAACGTAATCGACATACGCGAATTTCGGTATATGCGAAGATAAAATCGTGAAATCTTTAATAATACTTGTGCCACAGTTAGAAAAATGTTACCAATCGATTCAGAACATTGCATTTCATAAGATCAAACATCTATTTTATATTGGAATCAAAGTTTTTAACATTCTTTCATATCGTATATACGATTTTTCGCTCATATACGCGTATCGTCGAAAAACGAAAACTTGAAATCTCGTTCAATTTCAATGATTTTATATTCTATCGATGCAGAATAAAGAATATAACAAGAATATAACGTTTTTACTATGTTTAAATACGCGTTTTCATATGATAATTGTCGAAAAACGTAATCGACATACGCGAATTTCGGTATATGCGAAGATAAAATCGTGAAATCTTTAATAATACTTGTGCCACAGTTAGAAAAATGTTACCAATCGATTCAGAACATTGCATTTCATAAGATCAAACATCTATTTTATATTGGAATCAAAGTTTTTAACATTCTTTCATATCGTATATACGATTTTTCGCTCATATACGCGTATCGTCGAAAAACGAAAACTTGAAATCTCGTTCAATTTCAATGATTTTATATTCTATCGATGCAGAATAAAGAATATAACAAGAATATAACGTTTTTGCTATGTTTAAATACGCGTTTTCATATGATAATTGTCGAAAAACGTAATCGACATACGCGAATTTCGGTATATGCGAAGATAAAATCGTGAAATCTTTAATAATACTTTGCCACAGTTAGAAAAATGTTACCAATCGATTCAGAACATTGCATTTCATAAGATCAAACATCTATTTTATATTGGAATCAAAGTTTTTAACATTCTTTCATATCGTATATACGATTTTTCGATCATATACGCGTATCGTCGAAAAACGAAAACTTGAAATCTCGTTCAATTTCAATGATTTTATATTCTATCGATGCAGAATAAAGAATATAACAAGAATATAACGTTTTTACTATGTTTAAATACGCGTTTTCATATGATAATTGTCGAAAAACGTAATCGACATACGCGAATTTCGGTATATGCGAAGATAAAATCGTGAAATCTTTAATAATACTTGTGCCACAGTTAGAAAAATGTTACCAATCGATTCAGAACATTGCATTTCATAAGATCAAACATCTATTCTATATTGGAATCAAAGTTTTTAACATTCTTTCATATCGTATATACGATTTTTCGCTCATATACGCGTATCGTCGAAAAACGAGAACTTGAAATCTCGTTCAATTTCAATGATTTTATATTCTATCGATGCAGAATAAAGAATATAACAAGAATATAACGTTTTTACTATGTTTAAATACGCGTTTTCATATGATAATTGTCGAAAAACGTAATCGACATACGCGAATTTCGGTATATGCGAAGATAAAATCGTGAAATCTTTAATAATACTTGTGCCACAGTTAGAAAAATGTTTCCAATCGATTCAGAACATTGCATTTCATAAGATCAAACATCTATTTTATATTGGAATCAAAGTTTTTAACATTCTTTCATATCGTATATACGATTTTTCGCTCATATACGCGTATCGTCGAAAAACGAAAACTTGAAATCTCGTTCAATTTCAATGATTTTATATTCTATCGATGCAGAATAAAGAATATAACAAGAATATAACGTTTTTACTATGTTTAAATACGCGTTTTCATATGATAATTGTCGAAAAACGTAATCGACATACGCGAATTTCGGTATATGCGAAGATAAAATCGTGAAATCTTTAATAATACTTGTGCCACAGTTAGAAAAATGTTACCAATCGATTCAGAACATTGCATTTCATAAGATCAAACATCTATTTTATATTGGAATCAAAGTTTTTAACATTCTTTCATATCGTATATACGATTTTTCGCTCATATACGCGTATCGTCGAAAAACGAAAACTTGAAATCTCGTTCAATTTCAATGATTTTATATTCTATCGATGCAGAATAAAGAATATAACAAGAATATAACGTTTTTACTATGTTTAAATACGCGTTTTCATATGATAATTGTCGAAAAACGTAATCGACATACGCGAATTTCGGTATATGCGAAGATAAAATCGTGAAATCTTTAATAATACTTGTGCCACAGTTAGAAAAATGTTACCAATCGATTCAGAACATTGCATTTCATAAGATCAAACATCTATTTTATATTGGAATCAAAGTTTTTAACATTCTTTCATATCGTATATACGATTTTTCGCTCATATACGCGTATCGTCGAAAAACGAAAACTTGAAATCTCGTTCAATTTCAATGATTTTATATTCTATCGATGCAGAATAAAGAATATAACAAGAATATAACGTTTTTACTATGTTTAAATACGCGTTTTCATATGATAATTGTCGAAAAACGTAATCGACATACGCGAATTTCGGTATATGCGAAGATAAAATCGTGAAATCTTTAATAATACTTGTGCCACAGTTAGAAAAATGTTACCAATCGATTCAGAACATTGCATTTCATAAGATCAAACATCTATTTTATATTGGAATCAAAGTTTTTAACATTCTTTCATATCGTATATACGATTTTTCGCTCATATACGCGTATCGTCGAAAAACGAAAACTTGAAATCTCGTTCAATTTCAATGATTTTATATTCTATCGATGCAGAATAAAGAATATAACAAGAATATAACGTTTTTACTATGTTTAAATACGCGTTTTCATATGATAATTGTCGAAAAACGTAATCGACATACGCGAATTTCGGTATATGCGAAGATAAAATCGTGAAATCTTTAATAATACTTGTGCCACAGTTAGAAAAATGTTACCAATCGATTCAGAACATTGCATTTCATAAGATCAAACATCTATTTTATATTGGAATCAAAGTTTTTAACATTCTTTCATATCGTATATACGATTTTTCGCTCATATACGCGTATCGTCGAAAAACGAAAACTTGAAATCTCGTTCAATTTCAATGATTTTATATTCTATCGATGCAGAATAAAGAATATAACAAGAATATAACGTTTTTACTATGTTTAAATACGCGTTTTCATATGATAATTGTCGAAAAACGTAATCGACATACGCGAATTTCGGTATATGCGAAGATAAAATCGTGAAATCTTTAATAATACTTGTGCCACAGTTAGAAAAATGTTACCAATCGATTCAGAACATTGCATTTCATAAGATCAAACATCTATTTTATATTGGAATCAAAGTTTTTAACATTCTTTCATATCGTATATACGATTTTTCGCTCATATACGCGTATCGTCGAAAAACGAAAACTTGAAATCTCGTTCAATTTCAATGATTTTATATTCTATCGATGCAGAATAAAGAATATAACAAGAATATAACGTTTTTGCTATGTTTAAATACGCGTTTTCATATGATAATTGTCGAAAAACGTAATCGACATACGCGAATTTCGGTATATGCGAAGATAAAATCGTGAAATCTTTAATAATACTTTGCCACAGTTAGAAAAATGTTACCAATCGATTCAGAACATTGCATTTCATAAGATCAAACATCTATTTTATATTGGAATCAAAGTTTTTAACATTCTTTCATATCGTATATACGATTTTTCGCTCATATACGCGTATCGTCGAAAAACGAAAACTTGAAATCTCGTTCAATTTCAATGATTTTATATTCTATCGATGCAGAATAAAGAATATAACAAGAATATAACGTTTTTACTATGTTTAAATACGCGTTTTCATATGATAATTGTCGAAAAACGTAATCGACATACGCGAATTTCGGTATATGCGAAGATAAAATCGTGAAATCTTTAATAATACTTGTGCCACAGTTAGAAAAATGTTACCAATCGATTCAGAACATTGCATTTCATAAGATCAAACATCTATTTTATATTGGAATCAAAGTTTTTAACATTCTTTCATATCGTATATACGATTTTTCGCTCATATACGCGTATCGTCGAAAAACGAAAACTTGAAATCTCGTTCAATTTCAATGATTTTATATTCTATCGATGCAGAATAAAGAATATAACAAGAATATAACGTTTTTACTATGTTTAAATACGCGTTTTCATATGATAATTGTCGAAAAACGTAATCGACATACGCGAATTTCGGTATATGCGAAGATAAAATCGTGAAATCTTTAATAATACTTGTGCCACAGTTAGAAAAATGTTACCAATCGATTCAGAACATTGCATTTCATAAGATCAAACATCTATTTTATATTGGAATCAAAGTTTTTAACATTCTTTCATATCGTATATACGATTTTTCGCTCATATACGCGTATCGTCGAAAAACGAAAACTTGAAATCTCGTTCAATTTCAATGATTTTATATTCTATCGATGCAGAATAAAGAATATAACAAGAATATAACGTTTTTACTATGTTTAAATACGCGTTTTCATATGATAATTGTCGAAAAACGTAATCGACATACGCGAATTTCGGTATATGCGAAGATAAAATCGTGAAATCTTTAATAATACTTGTGCCACAGTTAGAAAAATGTTACCAATCGATTCAGAACATTGCATTTCATAAGATCAAACATCTATTTTATATTGGAATCAAAGTTTTTAACATTCTTTCATATCGTATATACGATTTTTCGCTCATATACGCGTATCGTCGAAAAACGAAAACTTGAAATCTCGTTCAATTTCAATGATTTTATATTCTATCGATGCAGAATAAAGAATATAACAAGAATATAACGTTTTTACTATGTTTAAATACGCGTTTTCATATGATAATTGTCGAAAAACGTAATCGACATACGCGAATTTCGGTATATGCGAAGATAAAATCGTGAAATCTTTAATAATACTTGTGCCACAGTTAGAAAAATGTTACCAATCGATTCAGAACATTGCATTTCATAAGATCAAACATCTATTTTATATTGGAATCAAAGTTTTTAACATTCTTTCATATCGTATATACGATTTTTCGCTCATATACGCGTATCGTCGAAAAACGAAAACTTGAAATCTCGTTCAATTTCAATGATTTTATATTCTATCGATGCAGAATAAAGAATATAACAAGAATATAACGTTTTTACTATGTTTAAATACGCGTTTTCATATGATAATTGTCGAAAAACGTAATCGACATACGCGAATTTCGGTATATGCGAAGATAAAATCGTGAAATCTTTAATAATACTTGTGCCACAGTTAGAAAAATGTTACCAATCGATTCAGAACATTGCATTTCATAAGATCAAACATCTATTTTATATTGGAATCAAAGTTTTTAACATTCTTTCATATCGTATATACGATTTTTCGCTCATATACGCGTATCGTCGAAAAACGAAAACTTGAAATCTCGTTCAATTTCAATGATTTTATATTCTATCGATGCAGAATAAAGAATATAACAAGAATATAACGTTTTTACTATGTTTAAATACGCGTTTTCATATGATAATTGTCGAAAAACGTAATCGACATACGCGAATTTCGGTATATGCGAAGATAAAATCGTGAAATCTTTAATAATACTTGTGCCACAGTTAGAAAAATGTTACCAATCGATTCAGAACATTGCATTTCATAAGATCAAACATCTATTTTATATTGGAATCAAAGTTTTTAACATTCTTTCATATCGTATATACGATTTTTCGCTCATATACGCGTATCGTCGAAAAACGAAAACTTGAAATCTCGTTCAATTTCAATGATTTTATATTCTATCGATGCAGAATAAAGAATATAACAAGAATATAACGTTTTTACTATGTTTAAATACGCGTTTTCATATGATAATTGTCGAAAAACGTAATCGACATACGCGAATTTCGGTATATGCGAAGATAAAATCGTGAAATCTTTAATAATACTTGTGCCACAGTTAGAAAAATGTTACCAATCGATTCAGAACATTGCATTTCATAAGATCAAACATCTATTTTATATTGGAATCAAAGTTTTTAACATTCTTTCATATCGTATATACGATTTTTCGCTCATATACGCGTATCGTCGAAAAACGAAAACTTGAAATCTCGTTCAATTTCAATGATTTTATATTCTATCGATGCAGAATAAAGAATATAACAAGAATATAACGTTTTTACTATGTTTAAATACGCGTTTTCATATGATAATTGTCGAAAAACGTAATCGACATACGCGAATTTCGGTATATGCGAAGATAAAATCGTGAAATCTTTAATAATACTTGTGCCACAGTTAGAAAAATGTTACCAATCGATTCAGAACATTGCATTTCATAAGATCAAACATCTATTTTATATTGGAATCAAAGTTTTTAACATTCTTTCATATCGTATATACGATTTTTCGCTCATATACGCGTATCGTCGAAAAACGAAAACTTGAAATCTCGTTCAATTTCAATGATTTTATATTCTATCGATGCAGAATAAAGAATATAACAAGAATATAACGTTTTTACTATGTTTAAATACGCGTTTTCATATGATAATTGTCGAAAAACGTAATCGACATACGCGAATTTCGGTATATGCGAAGATAAAATCGTGAAATCTTTAATAATACTTGTGCCACAGTTAGAAAAATGTTACCAATCGATTCAGAACATTGCATTTCATAAGATCAAACATCTATTTTATATTGGAATCAAAGTTTTTAACATTCTTTCATATCGTATATACGATTTTTCGCTCATATACGCGTATCGTCGAAAAACGAAAACTTGAAATCTCGTTCAATTTCAATGATTTTATATTCTATCGATGCAGAATAAAGAATATAACAAGAATATAACGTTTTTACTATGTTTAAATACGCGTTTTCATATGATAATTGTCGAAAAACGTAATCGACATACGCGAATTTCGGTATATGCGAAGATAAAATCGTGAAATCTTTAATAATACTTGTGCCACAGTTAGAAAAATGTTACCAATCGATTCAGAACATTGCATTTCATAAGATCAAACATCTATTTTATATTGGAATCAAAGTTTTTAACATTCTTTCATATCGTATATACGATTTTTCGCTCATATACGCGTATCGTCGAAAAACGAAAACTTGAAATCTCGTTCAATTTCAATGATTTTATATTCTATCGATGCAGAATAAAGAATATAACAAGAATATAACGTTTTTACTATGTTTAAATACGCGTTTTCATATGATAATTGTCGAAAAACGTAATCGACATACGCGAATTTCGGTATATGCGAAGATAAAATCGTGAAATCTTTAATAATACTTGTGCCACAGTTAGAAAAATGTTACCAATCGATTCAGAACATTGCATTTCATAAGATCAAACATCTATTTTATATTGGAATCAAAGTTTTTAACATTCTTTCATATCGTATATACGATTTTTCGCTCATATACGCGTATCGTCGAAAAACGAAAACTTGAAATCTCGTTCAATTTCAATGATTTTATATTCTATCGATGCAGAATAAAGAATATAACAAGAATATAACGTTTTTACTATGTTTAAATACGCGTTTTCATATGATAATTGTCGAAAAACGTAATCGACATACGCGAATTTCGGTATATGCGAAGATAAAATCGTGAAATCTTTAATAATACTTGTGCCACAGTTAGAAAAATGTTACCAATCGATTCAGAACATTGCATTTCATAAGATCAAACATCTATTTTATATTGGAATCAAAGTTTTTAACATTCTTTCATATCGTATATACGATTTTTCGCTCATATACGCGTATCGTCGAAAAACGAAAACTTGAAATCTCGTTCAATTTCAATGATTTTATATTCTATCGATGCAGAATAAAGAATATAACAAGAATATAACGTTTTTACTATGTTTAAATACGCGTTTTCATATGATAATTGTCGAAAAACGTAATCGACATACGCGAATTTCGGTATATGCGAAGATAAAATCGTGAAATCTTTAATAATACTTGTGCCACAGTTAGAAAAATGTTACCAATCGATTCAGAACATTGCATTTCATAAGATCAAACATCTATTTTATATTGGAATCAAAGTTTTTAACATTCTTTCATATCGTATATACGATTTTTCGCTCATATACGCGTATCGTCGAAAAACGAAAACTTGAAATCTCGTTCAATTTCAATGATTTTATATTCTATCGATGCAGAATAAAGAATATAACAAGAATATAACGTTTTTACTATGTTTAAATACGCGTTTTCATATGATAATTGTCGAAAAACGTAATCGACATACGCGAATTTCGGTATATGCGAAGATAAAATCGTGAAATCTTTAATAATACTTGTGCCACAGTTAGAAAAATGTTACCAATCGATTCAGAACATTGCATTTCATAAGATCAAACATCTATTTTATATTGGAATCAAAGTTTTTAACATTCTTTCATATCGTATATACGATTTTTCGCTCATATACGCGTATCGTCGAAAAACGAAAACTTGAAATCTCGTTCAATTTCAATGATTTTATATTCTATCGATGCAGAATAAAGAATATAACAAGAATATAACGTTTTTACTATGTTTAAATACGCGTTTTCATATGATAATTGTCGAAAAACGTAATCGACATACGCGAATTTCGGTATATGCGAAGATAAAATCGTGAAATCTTTAATAATACTTGTGCCACAGTTAGAAAAATGTTACCAATCGATTCAGAACATTGCATTTCATAAGATCAAACATCTATTTTATATTGGAATCAAAGTTTTTAACATTCTTTCATATCGTATATACGATTTTTCGCTCATATACGCGTATCGTCGAAAAACGAAAACTTGAAATCTCGTTCAATTTCAATGATTTTATATTCTATCGATGCAGAATAAAGAATATAACAAGAATATAACGTTTTTACTATGTTTAAATACGCGTTTTCATATGATAATTGTCGAAAAACGTAATCGACATACGCGAATTTCGGTATATGCGAAGATAAAATCGTGAAATCTTTAATAATACTTGTGCCACAGTTAGAAAAATGTTACCAATCGATTCAGAACATTGCATTTCATAAGATCAAACATCTATTTTATATTGGAATCAAAGTTTTTAACATTCTTTCATATCGTATATACGATTTTTCGCTCATATACGCGTATCGTCGAAAAACGAAAACTTGAAATCTCGTTCAATTTCAATGATTTTATATTCTATCGATGCAGAATAAAGAATATAACAAGAATATAACGTTTTTACTATGTTTAAATACGCGTTTTCATATGATAATTGTCGAAAAACGTAATCGACATACGCGAATTTCGGTATATGCGAAGATAAAATCGTGAAATCTTTAATAATACTTGTGCCACAGTTAGAAAAATGTTACCAATCGATTCAGAACATTGCATTTCATAAGATCAAACATCTATTTTATATTGGAATCAAAGTTTTTAACATTCTTTCATATCGTATATACGATTTTTCGCTCATATACGCGTATCGTCGAAAAACGAAAACTTGAAATCTCGTTCAATTTCAATGATTTTATATTCTATCGATGCAGAATAAAGAATATAACAAGAATATAACGTTTTTACTATGTTTAAATACGCGTTTTCATATGATAATTGTCGAAAAACGTAATCGACATACGCGAATTTCGGTATATGCGAAGATAAAATCGTGAAATCTTTAATAATACTTGTGCCACAGTTAGAAAAATGTTACCAATCGATTCAGAACATTGCATTTCATAAGATCAAACATCTATTTTATATTGGAATCAAAGTTTTTAACATTCTTTCATATCGTATATACGATTTTTCGCTCATATACGCGTATCGTCGAAAAACGAAAACTTGAAATCTCGTTCAATTTCAATGATTTTATATTCTATCGATGCAGAATAAAGAATATAACAAGAATATAACGTTTTTACTATGTTTAAATACGCGTTTTCATATGATAATTGTCGAAAAACGTAATCGACATACGCGAATTTCGGTATATGCGAAGATAAAATCGTGAAATCTTTAATAATACTTGTGCCACAGTTAGAAAAATGTTACCAATCGATTCAGAACATTGCATTTCATAAGATCAAACATCTATTTTATATTGGAATCAAAGTTTTTAACATTCTTTCATATCGTATATACGATTTTTCGCTCATATACGCGTATCGTCGAAAAACGAAAACTTGAAATCTCGTTCAATTTCAATGATTTTATATTCTATCGATGCAGAATAAAGAATATAACAAGAATATAACGTTTTTACTATGTTTAAATACGCGTTTTCATATGATAATTGTCGAAAAACGTAATCGACATACGCGAATTTCGGTATATGCGAAGATAAAATCGTGAAATCTTTAATAATACTTGTGCCACAGTTAGAAAAATGTTACCAATCGATTCAGAACATTGCATTTCATAAGATCAAACATCTATTTTATATTGGAATCAAAGTTTTTAACATTCTTTCATATCGTATATACGATTTTTCGCTCATATACGCGTATCGTCGAAAAACGAAAACTTGAAATCTCGTTCAATTTCAATGATTTTATATTCTATCGATGCAGAATAAAGAATATAACAAGAATATAACGTTTTTACTATGTTTAAATACGCGTTTTCATATGATAATTGTCGAAAAACGTAATCGACATACGCGAATTTCGGTATATGCGAAGATAAAATCGTGAAATCTTTAATAATACTTGTGCCACAGTTAGAAAAATGTTACCAATCGATTCAGAACATTGCATTTCATAAGATCAAACATCTATTTTATATTGGAATCAAAGTTTTTAACATTCTTTCATATCGTATATACGATTTTTCGCTCATATACGCGTATCGTCGAAAAACGAAAACTTGAAATCTCGTTCAATTTCAATGATTTTATATTCTATCGATGCAGAATAAAGAATATAACAAGAATATAACGTTTTTACTATGTTTAAATACGCGTTTTCATATGATAATTGTCGAAAAACGTAATCGACATACGCGAATTTCGGTATATGCGAAGATAAAATCGTGAAATCTTTAATAATACTTGTGCCACAGTTAGAAAAATGTTACCAATCGATTCAGAACATTGCATTTCATAAGATCAAACATCTATTTTATATTGGAATCAAAGTTTTTAACATTCTTTCATATCGTATATACGATTTTTCGCTCATATACGCGTATCGTCGAAAAACGAAAACTTGAAATCTCGTTCAATTTCAATGATTTTATATTCTATCGATGCAGAATAAAGAATATAACAAGAATATAACGTTTTTACTATGTTTAAATACGCGTTTTCATATGATAATTGTCGAAAAACGTAATCGACATACGCGAATTTCGGTATATGCGAAGATAAAATCGTGAAATCTTTAATAATACTTGTGCCACAGTTAGAAAAATGTTACCAATCGATTCAGAACATTGCATTTCATAAGATCAAACATCTATTTTATATTGGAATCAAAGTTTTTAACATTCTTTCATATCGTATATACGATTTTTCGCTCATATACGCGTATCGTCGAAAAACGAAAACTTGAAATCTCGTTCAATTTCAATGATTTTATATTCTATCGATGCAGAATAAAGAATATAACAAGAATATAACGTTTTTACTATGTTTAAATACGCGTTTTCATATGATAATTGTCGAAAAACGTAATCGACATACGCGAATTTCGGTATATGCGAAGATAAAATCGTGAAATCTTTAATAATACTTGTGCCACAGTTAGAAAAATGTTACCAATCGATTCAGAACATTGCATTTCATAAGATCAAACATCTATTTTATATTGGAATCAAAGTTTTTAACATTCTTTCATATCGTATATACGATTTTTCGCTCATATACGCGTATCGTCGAAAAACGAAAACTTGAAATCTCGTTCAATTTCAATGATTTTATATTCTATCGATGCAGAATAAAGAATATAACAAGAATATAACGTTTTTACTATGTTTAAATACGCGTTTTCATATGATAATTGTCGAAAAACGTAATCGACATACGCGAATTTCGGTATATGCGAAGATAAAATCGTGAAATCTTTAATAATACTTGTGCCACAGTTAGAAAAATGTTACCAATCGATTCAGAACATTGCATTTCATAAGATCAAACATCTATTTTATATTGGAATCAAAGTTTTTAACATTCTTTCATATCGTATATACGATTTTTCGCTCATATACGCGTATCGTCGAAAAACGAAAACTTGAAATCTCGTTCAATTTCAATGATTTTATATTCTATCGATGCAGAATAAAGAATATAACAAGAATATAACGTTTTTACTATGTTTAAATACGCGTTTTCATATGATAATTGTCGAAAAACGTAATCGACATACGCGAATTTCGGTATATGCGAAGATAAAATCGTGAAATCTTTAATAATACTTGTGCCACAGTTAGAAAAATGTTACCAATCGATTCAGAACATTGCATTTCATAAGATCAAACATCTATTTTATATTGGAATCAAAGTTTTTAACATTCTTTCATATCGTATATACGATTTTTCGCTCATATACGCGTATCGTCGAAAAACGAAAACTTGAAATCTCGTTCAATTTCAATGATTTTATATTCTATCGATGCAGAATAAAGAATATAACAAGAATATAACGTTTTTACTATGTTTAAATACGCGTTTTCATATGATAATTGTCGAAAAACGTAATCGACATACGCGAATTTCGGTATATGCGAAGATAAAATCGTGAAATCTTTAATAATACTTGTGCCACAGTTAGAAAAATGTTACCAATCGATTCAGAACATTGCATTTCATAAGATCAAACATCTATTTTATATTGGAATCAAAGTTTTTAACATTCTTTCATATCGTATATACGATTTTTCGCTCATTTACGCGTATCGTCGAAAAACGAAAACTTGAAATCTCGTTCAATTTCAATGATTTTATATTCTATCGATGCAGAATAAAGAATATAACAAGAATATAACGTTTTTACTATGTTTAAATACGCGTTTTCATATGATAATTGTCGAAAAACGTAATCGACATACGCGAATTTCGGTATATGCGAAGATAAAATCGTGAAATCTTTAATAATACTTGTGCCACAGTTAGAAAAATGTTACCAATCGATTCAGAACATTGCATTTCATAAGATCAAACATCTATTCTATATTGGAATCAAAGTTTTTAACATTCTTTCATATCGTATATACGATTTTTCGCTCATATACGCGTATCGTCGAAAAACGAAAACTTGAAATCTCGTTCAATTTCAATGATTTTATATTCTATCGATGCAGAATAAAGAATATAACAAGAATATAACGTTTTTGCTATGTTTAAATACGCGTTTTCATATGATAATTGTCGAAAAACGTAATCGACATACGCGAATTTCGGTATATGCGAAGATAAAATCGTGAAATCTTTAATAATACTTGTGCCATAGTTAGAAAAATGTTACCAATCGATTCAGAACATTGCATTTCATAAGATCAAACATCTATTTTATATTGGAATCAAAGTTTTTAACATTCTTTCATATCGTATATACGATTTTTCGCTCATATACGCGTATCGTCGAAAAACGAAAACTTGAAATCTCGTTCAATTTCAATGATTTTATATTCTATCGATGAAGAATAAAGAATATAACAAGAATATAACGTTTTTACTATGTTTAAATACGCGTTTTCATATGATAATTGTCGAAAAACGTAATCGACATACGCGAATTTCGGTATATGCGAAGATAAAATCGTGAAATCTTTAATAATACTTGTGCCACAGTTAGAAAAATGTTACCAATCGATTCAGAACATTGCATTTCATAAGATCAAACATCTATTTTATATTGGAATCAAAGTTTTTAACATTCTTTCATATCGTATATACGATTTTTCGCTCATATACGCGTATCGTCGAAAAACGAAAACTTGAAATCTCGTTCAATTTCAATGATTTTATATTCTATCGATGCAGAATAAAGAATATAACAAGAATATAACGTTTTTACTATGTTTAAATACGCGTTTTCATATGATAATTGTCGAAAAACGTAATCGACATACGCGAATTTCGGTATATGCGAAGATAAAATCGTGAAATCTTTAATAATACTTGTGCCACAGTTAGAAAAATGTTACCAATCGATTCAGAACATTGCATTTCATAAGATCAAACATCTATTTTATATTGGAATCAAAGTTTTTAACATTCTTTCATATCGTATATACGATTTTTCGCTCATATACGCGTATCGTCGAAAAACGAAAACTTGAAATCTCGTTCAATTTCAATGATTTTATATTCTATCGATGCAGAATAAAGAATATAACAAGAATATAACGTTTTTACTATGTTTAAATACGCGTTTTCATATGATAATTGTCGAAAAACGTAATCGACATACGCGAATTTCGGTATATGCGAAGATAAAATCGTGAAATCTTTAATAATACTTGTGCCACAGTTAGAAAAATGTTACCAATCGATTCAGAACATTGCATTTCATAAGATCAAACATCTATTTTATATTGGAATCAAAGTTTTTAACATTCTTTCATATCGTATATACGATTTTTCGCTCATATACGCGTATCGTCGAAAAACGAAAACTTGAAATCTCGTTCAATTTCAATGATTTTATATTCTATCGATGCAGAATAAAGAATAAAACAAGGATATAACGTTTTTACTATGTTTAAATACGCGTTTTCATATGAAAATTGTCGAGAAACGTAATCGACATACGCGAATTTCGGTATATGCGAAGATAAAATCGTGAAATCTTTAATAATACTTGTGCCACAGTTAGAAAAATGTTACCAATCGATTCAGAACATTGCATTTCATAAGATCAAACATCTATTTTATATTGGAATCAAAGTTTTTAACATTCTTTCATATCGTATATACGATTTTTCGCTCATATTCGCGTATCGTCGAAAAACGAAAACTTGAAATCTCGTTCAATTTCAATGATTTTATATTCTATCGATGCAGAATAAAGATTATAACAAGAATAAAACGTTTTTACTATGTTTAAATACGCGTTTTCATATGATAATTGTCGAAAAACGTAATCGACATACGCGAATTTCGGTATATGCGAAGATAAAATCGTGAAATCTTTAATAATACTTGTGCCACAGTTAGAAAAATGTTACCAATCGATTCAGAACATTGCATTTCATAAGATCAAACATCTATTTTATATTGGAATCAAAGTTTTTAACATTCTTTCATATCGTATATACGATTTTTCGCTCATATTCGCGTATCGTCGAAAAACGAAAACTTGAAATCTCGTTCAATTTCAATGATTTTATATTCTATCGATGCAGAATAAAGATTATAACAAGAATAAAACGTTTTTACTATGTTTAAATACGCGTTTTCATATGATAATTGTCGAAAAACGTAATCGACATACGCGAATTTCGGTATATGCGAAGATAAAATCGTGAAATCTTTAATAATACTTGTGCCACAGTTAGAAAAATGTTACCAATCGATTCAGAACATTGCATTTCATAAGATCAAACATCTATTTTATATTGGAATCAAAGTTTTTAACATTCTTTCATATCGTATATACGATTTTTCCCTCATATACGCGTATCGTCGAAAAACGAAAACTTGAAATCTCGTTCAATTTCAATGATTTTATATTCTATAGATGCAGAATAAAGAATATAACAAGAATATAACGTTTTTACTATGTTTAAATACGCGTTTTCATATGATAATTGTCGAAAAACGTAATCGACATACGCGAATTTCGGTATATGCGAAGATAAAATCGTGAAATCTTTAATAATACTTGTGCCACAGTTAGAAAAATGTTACCAATCGATTCAGAACATTGCATTTCATAAGATCAAACATCTATTTTATATTGGAATCAAAGTTTTTAACATTCTTTCATATCGTATTTGCGATTTTTCGCTCATATACGCGTATCGTCGAAAAACGAAAACTTGAAATCTCGTTCAATTTCAATGATTTTATATTCTATCGATGCAGAATAAAGAATATAACAAGAACATAACGTTTTTACTATGTTTAAATACGCGTTTTCCTATGATAATTGTCGAAAAACGTAATCGACATACGCGAATTTCGGTATATGCGAAGATAAAATCGTGAAATCTTTAATAATACTTGTGCCACAGTTAGAAAAATGTTACCAATCGATTCAGAACATTGCATTTCATAAGATCAAACATCTATTTTATATTGGAATCAAAGTTTTTTACATTCTTTCATATCGTATATACGATTTTTCGCTCATATACGCGTATCGTCGAAAAACGAATACTTGAAATCTCGTTCAATTTCAATGATTTTATATTCTATCGATGCAGAATAAAGAATAGAACAAGAATATAACGTTTTTACTATGTTTAAATACGCGTTTTCATATGATAATTGTCGAAAAACGTAATCGACATACGCGAATTTCGGTATATGCGAAGATAAAATCGTGAAATCTTTAATAATACTTGTGCCACAGTTAGAAAAATGTTACCAATCGATTCAGAACATTGCATTTCATAAGATCAAACATCTATTTTATATTGGAATCAAAGTTTTTAACATTCTTTCATATCGTATATACGATTTTTCGCTCATATACGCGTATCGTCGAAAAACGAAAACTTGAAATCTCGTTCAATTTCAATGATTTTATATTCTATCGATGCAGAATAAAGAATATAACAAGAATATAACGTTTTTACTATGTTTAAATACGCGTTTTCATATGATAATTGTCGAAAAACGTAATCGACATACGCGAATTTCGGTATATGCGAAGATAAAATCGTGAAATCTTTAATAATACTTGTGCCACAGTTAGAAAAATGTCACCAATCGATTCAGAACATTGCATTTCATAAGATCAAACATCTATTTTATATTGGAATCAAAGTTTTTAACATTCTTTCATATCGTATATACGATTTTTCGCTCATATACGCGTATCGTCGAAAAACGAAAACTTGAAATCTCGTTCAATTTCAATGATTTTATATTCTATCGATGCAGAATAAAGAATATAACAAGAATATAACGTTTTTACTATGTATAAATACGCGTTTTCATATGATAATTGTCGAAAAACGTAATCGACATACGCGAATTTCGGTATATGCGAAGATAAAATCGTGAAATCTTTAATAATACTTGTGCCACAGTTAGAAAAATGTTACCAATCGATTCAGAACATTGCATTTCATAAGATCAAACATCTATTTTATATTGGAATCAAAGTTTTTAACATTCTTTCATATCGTATATACGATTTTTCGCTCATATTCGCGTATCGTCGAAAAACGAAAACTTGAAATCTCGTTCAATTTCATTGATTTTATATTCTATCGATGCAGAATAAAGATTATAACAAGAATAAAACGTTTTTACTATGTTTAAATACGCGTTTTCATATGATAATTGTCGAAAAACGTAATCGACATACGCGAATTTCGGTATATGCGAAGATAAAATCGTGAAATCTTTAATAATACTTGTGCCACAGTTAGAAAAATGTTACCAATCGATTCAGAACATTGCATTTCATAAGATCAAACATCTATTTTATATTGGAATCAAAGTTTTTAACATTCTTTCATATCGTATATACGATTTTTCGCTCATATACGCGTATCGTCGAAAAACGAAAACTTGAAATCTCGTTCAATTTCAATGATTTTATATTCTATCGATGCAGAATAAAGAATATAACAAGAATATAACGTTTTTACTATGTTTAAATACGCGTTTTCATATGATAATTGTCGAAAAACGTAATCGACATACGCGAATTTCGGTATATGCGAAGATAAAATCGTGAAATCTTTAATAATACTTGTGCCACAGTTAGAGAAATGTTACCAATCGATTCAGAACATTGCATTTCATAAGATCAAACATCTATTTTATATTGGAATCAAAGTTTTTAACATTCTTTCATATCGTATATACGATTTTTCGCTCATATACGCGTATCGTCGAAAAACGAAAACTTGAAATCTCGTTCAATTTCAATGATTTTATATTCTATCGATGCAGAATAAAGAATATAACAAGAATATAACGTTTTTACTATGTTTAAATACGCGTTTTCATATGATAATTGTCGAAAAACGTAATCGACATACGCGAATTTCGGTATATGCGAAGATAAAATCGTGAAATCTTTAATAATACTTGTGCCACAGTTAGAAAAATGTTACCAATCGATTCAGAACATTGCATTTCATAAGATCAAACATCTATTTTATATTGGAATCAAAGTTTTTAACATTCTTTCATATCGTATATACGATTTTTCGCTCATATACGCGTATCGTCGAAAAACGAAAACTTGAAATCTCGTTCAATTTCAATGATTTTATATTCTATCGATGCAGAATAAAGAATATAACAAGAATATAACGTTTTTACTATGTTTAAATACGCGTTTTCATATGATAATTGTCGAAAAACGTAATCGACATACGCGAATTTCGGTATATGCGAAGATAAAATCGTGAAATCTTTAATAATACTTGTGCCACAGTTAGAAAAATGTTACCAATCGATTCAGAACATTGCATTTCATAAGATCAAACATCTATTTTATATTGGAATCAAAGTTTTTAACATTCTTTCATATCGTATATACGATTTTTCGCTCATATACGCGTATCGTCGAAAAACGAAAACTTGAAATCTCGTTCAATTTCAATGATTTTATATTCTATCGATGCAAAATAAAGAATATAACAAGAATATAACGTTTTTACTATGTTTAAATACGCGTTTTCATATGATAATTGTCGAAAAACATAATCGACATACGCGAATTTCGGTATATGCGAAGATAAAATCGTGAAATCTTTAATAATACTTGTGCCACAGTTAGAGAAATGTTACCAATCGATTCAGAACATTGCATTTCATAAGATCAAACATCTATTTTATATTGGAATCAAAGTTTTTAACATTCTTTCATATCGTATATACGATTTTTCGCTCATATACGCGTATCGTCGAAAAACGAAAACTTGAAATCTCGTTCAATTTCATTGATTTTATATTCTATCGATGCAGAATAAAGAATATAACAAGAATATAACGTTTTTACTATGTTTAAATACGCGTTTTCATATGATAATTGTCGAAAAACCTAATCGACATACGCGAATTTCGGTATATGCGAAGATAAAATCGTGAAATCTTTAATAATACTTGTGCCACAGTTAGAAAAATGTTACCAATCGATTCAGAACATTGCATTTCATAAGATCAAACATCTATTTTATATTGGAATCAAAGTTTTTAACATTCTTTCATATCGTATATACGATTTTTCGCTCATATACGCGTATCGTCGAAAAACGAAAACTTGAAATCTCGTTCAATTTCAATGATTTTATATTCTATCGATGCAGAATAAAGAATATAACAAGAATATAACGTTTTTACTATGTTTGAATACGCGTTTTCATATGATAATTGTCGAAAAACGTAATCGACATACGCGAATTTCGGTATATGCGAAGATAAAATCGTGAAATCTTTAATAATACTTGTGCCACAGTTAGAAAAATGTTACCAATCGATTCAGAACATTGCATTTCATAAGATCAAACATCTATTTTATATTGGAATAAAAGTTTTTAACATTCTTTCATATCGTATATACGATTTATCGCTCATATACGCGTATCGTCGAAAAACGAAAACTTGAAATTTCGTTCAATTTCAATGATTTTATATTCTATCGATGCAGAATAAAGAATATAACAAGAATATAACGTTTTTACTATGTTTAAATACGAGTTTTCATATGATAATTGTCGAAAAACGTAATCGACATACGCGAATTTCGGTATATGCGAAGATAAAATCGTGAAATCTTTAATAATACTTGTGCCACAGTTAGAAAAATGTTACCAATCGATTCAGAACATTGCATTTCATAAGATCAAACATCTATTTTATATTGGAATCAAAGTTTTTAACATTCTTTCATATCGTATATACGATTTTTCGCTCATATACGCGTATCGTCGAAAAACGAAAACTTGAAATCTCGTTCAATTTCAATGATTTTATATTCTATCGATGCAGAATAAAGAATATAACAAGAATATAACGTTTTTACTATGTTTAAATACGCGTTTTCATATGATAATTGTCGAAAAACGTAATCGACATACGCGAATTTCGGTATATGCGAAGATAAAATCGTGAAATCTTTAATAATACTTGTGCCACAGTTAGAAAAATGTTACCAATCGATTCAGAACATTGCATTTCATAAGATCAAACATCTATTTTATATTGGAATCAAAGTTTTTAACATTCTTTCATATCGTATATACGATTTTTCGCTCATATACGCGTATCGTCGAAAAACGAATACTTGAAATCTCGTTCAATTTCAATGATTTTATATTCTATCGATGCAGAATAAAGAATAGAACAAGAATATAACGTTTTTACTATGTTTAAATACGCGTTTTCATATGATAATTGTCGAAAAACGTAATCGACATACGCGAATTTCGGTATATGCGAAGATAAAATCGTGAAATCTTTAATAATACTTGTGCCACAGTTAGAAAAATGTTACCAATCGATTCAGAACATTGCATTTCATAAGATCAAACATCTATTTTATATTGGAATCAAAGTTTTTAACATTCTTTCATATCGTATATACGATTTTTCGCTCATATACGCGTATCGTCGAAAAACGAAAACTTGAAATCTCGTTCAATTTCAATGATTTTATATTCTATCGATGCAGAATAAAGAATATAACAAGAATATAACGTTTTTACTATGTTTAAATACGCGTTTTCATATGATAATTGTCGAAAAACGTAATCGACATACGCGAATTTCGGTATATGCGAAGATAAAATCGTGAAATCTTTAATAATACTTGTGCCACAGTTAGAAAAATGTCACCAATCGATTCAGAACATTGCATTTCATAAGATCAAACATCTATTTTATATTGGAATCAAAGTTTTTAACATTCTTTCATATCGTATATACGATTTTTCGCTCATATACGCGTATCGTCGAAAAACGAAAACTTGAAATCTCGTTCAATTTCAATGATTTTATATTCTATCGATGCAGAATAAAGAATATAACAAGAATATAACGTTTTTACTATGTATAAATACGCGTTTTCATATGATAATTGTCGAAAAACGTAATCGACATACGCGAATTTCGGTATATGCGAAGATAAAATCGTGAAATCTTTAATAATACTTGTGCCACAGTTAGAAAAATGTTACCAATCGATTCAGAACATTGCATTTCATAAGATCAAACATCTATTTTATATTGGAATCAAAGTTTTTAACATTCTTTCATATCGTATATACGATTTTTCGCTCATATTCGCGTATCGTCGAAAAACGAAAACTTGAAATCTCGTTCAATTTCAATGATTTTATATTCTATCGATGCAGAATAAAGATTATAACAAGAATAAAACGTTTTTACTATGTTTAAATACGCGTTTTCATATGATAATTGTCGAAAAACGTAATCGACATACGCGAATTTCGGTATATGCGAAGATAAAATCGTGAAATCTTTAATAATACTTGTGCCACAGTTAGAAAAATGTTACCAATCGATTCAGAACATTGCATTTCATAAGATCAAACATCTATTTTATATTGGAATCAAAGTTTTTAACATTCTTTCATATCGTTTATACGATTTTTCGCTCATATACGCGTATCGTCGAAAAACGAAAACTTGAAATCTCGTTCAATTTCAATGATTTTATATTCTATCGATGCAGAATAAAGAATATAACAAGAATATAACGTTTTTACTATGTTTAAATACGCGTTTTCATATGATAATTGTCGAAAAACGTAATCGACATACGCGAATTTCGGTATATGCGAAGATAAAATCGTGAAATCTTTAATAATACTTGTGCCACAGTTAGAGAAATGTTACCAATCGATTCAGAACATTGCATTTCATAAGATCAAACATCTATTTTATATTGGAATCAAAGTTTTTAACATTCTTTCATATCGTATATACGATTTTTCGCTCATATACGCGTATCGTCGAAAAACGAAAACTTGAAATCTCGTTCAATTTCAATGATTTTATATTCTATCGATGCAGAATAAAGAATATAACAAGAATATAACGTTTTTACTATGTTTAAATACGCGTTTTCATATGATAATTGTCGAAAAACGTAATCGACATACGCGAATTTCGGTATATGCGAAGATAAAATCGTGAAATCTTTAATAATACTTGTGCCACAGTTAGAAAAATGTTACCAATCGATTCAGAACATTGCATTTCATAAGATCAAACATCTATTTTATATTGGAATCAAAGTTTTTAACATTCTTTCATATCGTATATACGATTTTTCGCTCATATACGCGTATCGTCGAAAAACGAAAACTTGAAATCTCGTTCAATTTCAATGATTTTATATTCTATCGATGCAAAATAAAGAATATAACAAGAATATAACGTTTTTACTATGTTTAAATACGCGTTTTCATATGATAATTGTCGAAAAACATAATCGACATACGCGAATTTCGGTATATGCGAAGATAAAATCGTGAAATCTTTAATAATACTTGTGCCACAGTTAGAGAAATGTTACCAATCGATTCAGAACATTGCATTTCATAAGATCAAACATCTATTTTATATTGGAATCAAAGTTTTTAACATTCTTTCATATCGTATATACGATTTTTCGCTCATATACGCGTATCGTCGAAAAACGAAAACTTGAAATCTCGTTCAATTTCAATGATTTTATATTCTATCGATGCAGAATAAAGAATATAACAAGAATATAACGTTTTTACTATGTTTAAATACGCGTTTTCATATGGTAATTGTCGAAAAACGTAATCGACATACGCGAATTTCGGTATATGCGAAGATAAAATCGTGAAATCTTTAATAATACTTGTGCCACAGTTAGAAAAATGTTACCAATCGATTCAGAACATTGCATTTCATAAGATCAAACATCTATTTTATATTGGAATCAAAGTTTTTAACATTCTTTCATATCGTATATACGATTTTTCGCTCATATACGCGTATCGTCGAAAAACGAAAACTTGAAATCTCGTTCAATTTCAATGATTTTATATTCTATCGATGCAGAATAAAGAATATAACAAGAATATAACGTTTTTACTATGTTTAAATACGCGTTTTCATATGATAATTGTCGAAAAACCTAATCGACATACGCGAATTTCGGTATATGCGAAGATAAAATCGTGAAATCTTTAATAATACTTGTGCCACAGTTAGAAAAATGTTACCAATCGATTCAGAACATTGCATTTCATAAGATCAAACATCTATTTTATATTGGAATCAAAGTTTTTTAACATTCTTTCATATCGTATATACGATTTTTCGCTCATATACGCGTATCGTCGAAAAACGAAAACTTGAAATCTCGTTCAATTTCAATGATTTTATATTCTATCGATGCAGAATAAAGAATATAACAAGAATATAACGTTTTTACTATGTTTGAATACGCGTTTTCATATGATAATTGTCGAAAAACGTAATCGACATACGCGAATTTCGGTATATGCGAAGATAAAATCGTGAAATCTTTAATAATACTTGTGCCACAGTTAGAAAAATGTTACCAATCGATTCAGAACATTGCATTTCATAAGATCAAACATCTATTTTATATTGGAATAAAAGTTTTTAACATTCTTTCATATCGTATATACGATTTATCGCTCATATACGCGTATCGTCGAAAAACGAAAACTTGAAATTTCGTTCAATTTCAATGATTTTATATTCTATCGATGCAGAATAAAGAATATAACAAGAATATAACGTTTTTACTATGTTTAAATACGAGTTTTCATATGATAATTGTCGAAAAACGTAATCGACATACGCGAATTTCGGTATATGCGAAGATAAAATCGTGAAATCTTTAATAATACTTGTGCCACAGTTAGAAAAATGTTACCAATCGATTCAGAACATTGCATTTCATAAGATCAAACATCTATTTTATATTGGAATCAAAGTTTTTAACATTCTTTCATATCGTATATACGATTTTTCGCTCATATACGCGTATCGTCGAAAAACGAAAACTTGAAATCTCGTTCAATTTCAATGATTTTATATTCTATCGATGCAGAATAAAGAATATAACAAGAATATAACGTTTTTACTATGTTTAAATACGCGTTTTCATATGATAATTGTCGAAAAACGTAATCGACATACGCGAATTTCGGTATATGCGAAGATAAAATCGTGAAATCTTTAATAATACTTGTGCCACAGTTAGAAAAATGTTACCAATCGATTCAGAACATTGCATTTCATAAGATCAAACATCTATTTTATATTGGAATCAAAGTTTTTAACATTCTTTCATATCGTATATACGATTTTTCGCTCATATACGCGTATCGTCGAAAAACGAAAACTTGAAATCTCGTTCAATTTCAATGATTTTATATTCTATCGATGCAGAATAAAGAATATAACAAGAATATAACGTTTTTACTATGTTTAAATACGCGTTTTCATATGATAATTGTCGAAAAACGTAATCGACATACGCGAATTTCGGTATATGCGAAGATAAAATCGTGAAATCTTTAATAATACTTGTGCCACAGTTAGAGAAATGTTACCAATCGATTCAGAACATTGCATTTCATAAGATCAAACATCTATTTTATATTGGAATCAAAGTTTTTAACATTCTTTCATATCGTATATACGATTTTTCGCTCATATACGCGTATCGTCGAAAAACGAAAACTTGAAATCTCGTTCAATTTCAATGATTTTATATTCTATCGATGCAGAATAAAGAATATAACAAGAATATAACGTTTTTACTATGTTTAAATACGCGTTTTCATATGGTAATTGTCGAAAAACTTAATCGACATACGCGAATTTCGGTATATGCGAAGATAAAATCGTGAAATCTTTAATAATACTTGTGCCACAGTTAGAAAAATGTTACCAATCGATTCAGAACATTGCATTTCATAAGATCAAACATCTATTTTATATTGGAATCAAAGTTTTTAACATTCTTTCATATCGTATATACGATTTTTCGCTCATAAACGCGTATCGTCGAAAAACGAAAACTTGAAATCTCGTTCAATTTCAATGATTTTATATTCTATCGATGCAGAATAAAGAATATAACAAGAATATAACGTTTTTACTATGTTTAAATACGCGTTTTCATATGATAATTGTCGAAAAACCTAATCGACATACGCGAATTTCGGTATATGCGAAGATAAAATCGTGAAATCTTTAATAATACTTGTGCCACAGTTAGAAAAATGTTACCAATCGATTCAGAACATTGCATTTCATAAGATCAAACATCTATTTTATATTGGAATCAAAGTTTTTAACATTCTTTCATATCGTATATACGATTTTTCGCTCATATACGCGTATCGTCGAAAAACGAAAACTTGAAATCTCGTTCAATTTCAATGATTTTATATTCTATCGATGCAGAATAAAGAATATAACAAGAATATAACGTTTTTACTATGTTTAAATACGCGTTTTCATATGATAATTGTCGAAAAACGTAATCGACATACGCGAATTTCGGTATATGCGAAGATAAAATCGTGAAATCTTTAATAATACTTGTGCCACAGTTAGAAAAATGTTACCAATCGATTCAGAACATTGCATTTCATAAGATCAAACATCTATTTTATATTGGAATCAAAGTTTTTAACATTCTTTCATATCGTATATACGATTTTTCGCTCATATACGCGTATCGTCGAAAAACGAAAACTTGAAATCTCGTTCAATTTCAATGATTTTATATTCTATCGATGCAGAATAAAGAATATAACAAGAATATAACGTTTTTACTATGTTTAAATACGCGTTTTCATATGATAATTGTCGAAAAACGTAATCGACATCCGCGAATTTCGGTATATGCGAAGATAAAATCGTGAAATCTTTAATAATACTTGTGTCACAGTTAGAAAAATGTTACCAATCGATTCAGAACATTGCATTTCATAAGATCAAACATCTATTTTATATTGGAATCAAAGTTTTTAACATTCTTTCATATCGTATATACGATTTTTCGCTCATATACGCGTATCGTCGAAAAACGAAAACTTGAAATCTCGTTCAATTTCAATGATTTTATATTCTATCGATGCAGAATAAAGAATATAACAAGAATATAACGTTTTTACTATGTTTAAATACGCGTTTTCATATGATAATTGTCGAAAAACGTAATCGACATACGCGAATTTCGGTATATGCGAAGATAAAATCGTGAAATCTTTAATAATACTTGTGCCACAGTTAGAAAAATGTTACCAATCGATTCAGAACATTGCATTTCATAAGATCAAACATCTATTTTATATTGGAATCAAAGTTTTTAACATTCTTTCATATCGTATATACGATTTTTCGCTCATATACGCGTATCGTCGAAAAACGAAAAATTGAAATCTCGTTCAATTTCAATGATTTTATATTCTATCGATGCAGAATAAAGAATATAACAAGAATATAACGTTTTTACTATGTTTAAATACGCGTTTTCATATGATAATTGTCGAAAACGTAATCGACATCCGCGAATTTCGGTATATGCGCAGATAAAATCGTGAAATCTTTAATAATACTTGTGTCACAGTTAGAAAAATGTTACCAATCGATTCAGAACATTGCATTTCATAAGATCAAACATCTATTTTATATTGGAATCAAAGTTTTTAACATTCTTTCATATCGTATATACGATTTTTCGCTCATATACGCGTATCGTCGAAAAACGAAAACTTGAAATCTCGTTCAATTTCAATGATTTTATATTCTATCGATGCAGAATAAAGAATATAACAAGAATATAACGTTTTTACTATGTTTAAATACGCGTTTTCATATGATAATTGTCGAAAAACGTAATCGACATACGCGAATTTCGGTATATGCGAAGATAAAATCGTGAAATCTTTAATAATACTTGTGCCACAGTTAGAAAAATGTTACCAATCGATTCAGAACATTGCATTTCATAAGATCAAACATCTATTTTATATTGGAATCAAAGTTTTTAACATTCTTTCATATCGTATATACGATTTTTCGCTCATATACGCGTATCGTCGAAAAACGAAAACTTGAAATCTCGTTCAATTTCAATGATTTTATATTCTATCGATGCAGAATAAAGAATATAACAAGAATATAACGTTTTTACTATGTTTAAATACGCGTTTTCATATGATAATTGTCGAAAAACGTAATCGACATACGCGAATTTCGGTATATGCGAAGATAAAATCGTGAAATCTTTAATAATACTTGTGCCACAGTTAGAAAAATGTTACCAATCGATTCAGAACATTGCATTTCATAAGATCAAACATCTATTTTATATTGGAATCAAAGTTTTTAACATTCTTTCATATCGTATATACGATTTTTCGCTCATATACGCGTATCGTCGAAAAACGAAAACTTGAAATCTCGTTCAATTTCAATGATTTTATATTCTATCGATGCAGAATAAAGAATATAACAAGAATATAACGTTTTTACTATGTTTAAATACGCGTTTTCATATGATAATTGTCGAAAAACGTAATCGACATACGCGAATTTCGGTATATGCGAAGATAAAATCGTGAAATCTTTAATAATACTTGTGCCACAGTTAGAAAAATGTTACCAATCGATTCAGAACATTGCATTTCATAAGATCAAACATCTATTTTATATTGGAATCAAAGTTTTTAACATTCTTTCATATCGTATGTACGATTTTTCGCTCACATACGCGTATCGTCGAAAAACGAAAACTTGAAATCTCGTTCAATTTCAATGATTTTATATTCTATCGATGCAGAATAAAGAATATAACAAGAATATAACGTTTTTACTATGTTTAAATACGCGTTTTCATATGATAATTGTCGAAAAACGTAATCGACATACGCGAATTTCGGTATATGCGAAGATAAAATCGTGAAATCTTTAATAATACTTGTGCCACAGTTAGAAAAATGTTACCAATCGATTCAGAACATTGCATTTCATAAGATCAAACATCTATTTTATATTGTAATCAAAGTTTTTAACATTCTTTCATATCGTATATACGATTTTTCGCTCATATACGCGTATCGTCGAAAAACGAAAACTTGAAATCTCGTTCAATTTCAATGATTTTATATTCTATCGATGCAGAATAAAGAATATAACAAGAATATAACGTTTTTACTATGTTTAAATACGCGTTTTCATATGATAATTGTCGAAAAACGTAATCGACATACGCGAATTTCGGTATATGCGAAGATAAAATCGTGAAATCTTTAATAATACTTGTGCCACAGTTAGAAAAATGTTACCAATCGATTCAGAACATTGCATTTCATAAGATCAAACATCTATTTTATATTGGAATCAAAGTTTTTAACATTCTTTCATATCGTATATACGATTTTTCGCTCATATACGCGTATCGTCGAAAAACGAAAACTTGAAATCTCGTTCAATTTCAATGATTTTATATTCTATCGATGCAGAATAAAGAATATAACAAGAATATAACGTTTTTACTATGTTTAAATACGCGTTTTCATATGATAATTGTCGAAAAACGTAATCGACATACGCGAATTTCGGTATATGCGAAGATAAAATCGTGAAATCTTTAATAATACTTGTGCCACAGTTAGAAAAATGTTACCAATCGATTCAGAACATTGCATTTCATAAGATCAAACATCTATTTTATATTGGAATCAAAGTTTTTAACATTCTTTCATATCGTATATACGATTTTTCGCTCATATACGCGTATCGTCGAAAAACGAAAACTTGAAATCTCGTTCGATTTCAATGATTTTATATTCTATCGATGCAGAATAAAGAATATAACAAGAATATAACGTTTTTACTATGTTTAAATACGCGTTTTCATATGATAATTGTCGAAAAACGTAATCGACATACGCGAATTTCGGTATATGCGAAGATAAAATCGTGAAATCTTTAATAATACTTGTGCCACAGTTAGAAAAATGTTACCAATCGATTCAGAACATTGCATTTCATAAGATCAAACATCTATTTTATATTGGAATCAAAGTTTTTAACATTATTTCATATCGTATATACGATTTTTCGCTCATATACGCGTATCGTCGAAAAACGAAAACTTGAAATCTCGTTCAATTTCAATGATTTTATATTCTATCGATGCAGAATAAAGAATATAACAAGAATATAACGTTTTTACTATGTTTAAATACGCGTTTTCATATGATAATTGTCGAAAAACGTAATCGACATACGCGAATTTCGGTATATGCGAAGATAAAATCGTGAAATCTTTAATAATACTTGTGCCACAGTTAGAAAAATGTTACCAATCGATTCAGAAAATTGCATTTCATAAGATCAAACATCTATTTTATATTGGAATCAAAGTTTTTAACATTCTTTCATATCGTATATACGATTTTTCGCTCATATACGCGTATCGTCGAAAAACGAAAACTTGAAATCTCGTTCAATTTCAATGATTTTATATTCTATCGATGCAGAATAAAGAATATAACAAGAATATAACGTTTTTACTATGTTTAAATACGCGTTTTCATATGATAATTGTCGAAAAACGTAATCGACATACGCGAATTTCGGTATATGCGAAGATAAAATCGTGAAATCTTTAATAATACTTGTGCCACAGTTAGAAAAATGTTACCAATCGATTCAGAACATTGCATTTCATAAGATCAAACATCTATTTTATATTGGAATCAAAGTTTTTAACATTCTTTCATATCGTATATACGATTTTTCGCTCATATACGCGTATCGTCGAAAAACGAAAACTTGAAATCTCGTTCAATTTCAATGATTTTATATTCTATCGATGCAGAATAAAGAATATAACAAGAATATAACGTTTTTACTATGTTTAAATACGCGTTTTCATATGATAATTGTCGAAAAACGTAATCGACATACGCGAATTTCGGTATATGCGAAGATAAAATCGTGAAATCTTTAATAATACTTGTGCCACAGTTAGAAAAATGTTACCAATCGATTCAGAACATTGCATTTCATAAGATCAAACATCTATTTTATATTGGAATCAAAGTTTTTAACATTCTTTCATATCGTATATACGATTTTTCGCTCATATACGCGTATCGTCGAAAAACGAAAACTTGAAATCTCGTTCAATTTCAATGATTTTATATTCTATCGATGCAGAATAAAGAATATAACAAGAATATAACGTTTTTACTATGTTTAAATACGCGTTTTCATAGGATAATTGTCGAAAAACGTAATCGACATACGCGAATTTCGGTATATGCGAAGATAAAATCGTGAAATCTTTAATAATACTTGTGCCACAGTTAGAAAAATGTTACCAATCGATTCAGAACATTGCATTTCATAAGATCAAACATCTATTTTATATTGGAATCAAAGTTTTTAACATTCTTTCATATCGTATATACGATTTTTCGCTCATATACGCGTATCGTCGAAAAACGAAAACTTGAAATCTCGTTCAATTTCAATGATTTTATATTCTATCGATGCAGAATAAAGAATATAACAAGAATATAACGTTTTTACTATGTTTAAATACGCGTTTTCATATGATAATTGTCGAAAAACGTAATCGACATACGCGAATTTCGGTATATGCGAAGATAAAATCGTGAAATCTTTAATAATACTTGTGCCACAGTTAGAAAAATGTTACCAATCGATTCAGAACATTGCATTTCATAAGATCAAACATCTATTTTATATTGGAATCAAAGTTTTTAACATTCTTTCATATCGTATATACGATTTTTCGCTCATATACGCGTATCGTCGAAAAACGAAAACTTGAAATCTCGTTCAATTTCAATGATTTTATATTCTATCGATGCAGAATAAAGAATATAACAAGAATATAACGTTTTTACTATGTTTAAATACGCGTTTTCATATGATAATTGTCGAAAAACGTAATCGACATACGCGAATTTCGGTATATGCGAAGATAAAATCGTGAAATCTTTAATAATACTTGTGCCACAGTTAGAAAAATGTGACCAATCGATTCAGAACATTGCATTTCATAAGATCAAACATCTATTTTATATTGGAATCAAAGTTTTTAACATTCTTTCATATCGTATATACGATTTTTCGCTCATATACGCGTATCGTCGAAAAACGAAAACTTGAAATCTCGTTCAATTTCAATGATTTTATATTCTATCGATGCAGAATAAAGAATATAACAAGAATATAACGTTTTTACTATGTTTAAATACGCGTTTTCATATGATAATTGTCGAAAAACGTAATCGACATACGCGAATTTCGGTATATGCGAAGATAAAATCGTGAAATCTTTAATAATACTTGTGCCACAGTTAGAAAAATGTTACCAATCGATTCAGAACATTGCATTTCATAAGATCAAACATCTATTTTATATTGGAATCAAAGTTTTTAACATTCTTTCATATCGTATATACGATTTTTCGCTCATATACGCGTATCGTCGAAAAACGAAAACTTGTAATCTCGTTCAATTTCAATGATTTTATATTCTATCGATGCAGAATAAAGAATATAACAAGAATATAACGTTTTTACTATGTTTAAATACGCGTTTTCATATGATAATTGTCGAAAAACGTAATCGACATACGCGAATTTCGGTATATGCGAAGATAAAATCGTGAAATCTTTAATAATACTTGTGCCACAGTTAGAAAAATGTTACCAATCGATTCAGAACATTGCATTTCATAAGATCAAACATCTATTTTATATTGGAATCAAAGTTTTTAACATTCTTTCATATCGTATATACGATTTTTCGCTCATATACGCGTATCGTCGAAAAACGAAAACTTGAAATCTCGTTCAATTTCAATGATTTTATATTCTATCGATGCAGAATAAAGAATATAACAAGAATATAACGTTTTTACTATGTTTAAATACGCGTTTTCATATGATAATTGTCGAAAAACGTAATCGACATACGCGAATTTCGGTATATGCGAAGATAAAATCGTGAAATCTTTAATAATACTTGTGCCACAGTTAGAAAAATGTTACCAATCGATTCAGAACATTGCATTTCATAAGATCAAACATCTATTTTATATTGGAATCAAAGTTTTTAACATTCTTTCATATCGTATATACGATTTTTCGCTCATATACGCGTATCGTCGAAAAACGAAAACTTGAAATCTCGTTCAATTTCAATGATTTTATATTCTATCGATGCAGAATAAAGAATATAACAAGAATATAACGTTTTTACTATGTTTAAATACGCGTTTTCATATGATAATTGTCGAAAAACGTAATCGACATACGCGAATTTCGGTATATGCGAAGATAAAATCGTGAAATCTTTAATAATACTTGTGCCACAGTTAGAAAAATGTTACCTATCGATTCAGAACATTGCATTTCATAAGATCAAACATCTATTTTATATTGGAATCAAAGTTTTTAACATTCTTTCATATCGTATATACGATTTATCGCTCATATACGCGTATCGTCGAAAAACGAAAACTTGAAATTTCGTTCAATTTCAATGATTTTATATTCTATCGATGCAGAATAAAGAATATAACAAGAATATAACGTTTTTACTATGTTTAAATACGAGTTTTCATATGATAATTGTCGAAAAACGTAATCGACATACGCGAATTTCGGTATATGCGAAGATAAAATCGTGAAATCTTTAATAATACTTGTGCCACAGTTAGAAAAATGTTACCAATCGATTCAGAACATTGCATTTCATAAGATCAAACATCTATTTTATATTGGAATCAAAGTTTTTAACATTCTTTCATATCGTATATACGATTTTTCGCTCATATACGCGTATCGTCGAAAAACGAAAACTTGAAATCTCGTTCAATTTCAATGATTTTATATTCTATCGATGCAGAATAAAGAATATAACAAGAATATAACGTTTTTACTATGTTTAAATACGCGTTTTCATATGATAATTGTCGAAAAACGTAATCGACATACGCGCATTTCGGTATATGCGAAGATAAAATCGTGAAATCTTTAATAATACTTGTGCCACAGTTAGAAAAATGTTACCAATCGATTCAGAACATTGCATTTCATAAGATCAAACATCTATTTTATATTGGAATCAAAGTTTTTAACATTCTTTCATATCGTATATACGATTTTTCGCTCATATACGCGTATCGTCGAAAAACGAAAACTTGAAATCTCGTTCAATTTCAATGATTTTATATTCTATCGTTGCAGAATAAAGAATATAACAAGAATATAACGTTTTTACTATGTTTAAATACGCGTTTTCATATGATAATTGTCGAAAAACGTAATCGACAAACGCGAATTTCGGTATATGCGAAGATAAAATCGTGAAATCTTTAATAATACTTGTGCCACAGTTAGAAAAATGTTACCAATCGATTCAGAACATTGCATTTCATAAGATCAAACATCTATTTTATATTGGAATCAAAGTTTTTAACATTCTTTCATATCGTATATACGATTTTTCGCTCATATACGCGTATCGTCGAAAAACGAAAACTTGAAATCTCGTTCAATTTCAATGATTTTATATTCTATCGATGCAGAATAAAGAATATAACAAGAATATAACATTTTTACTATGTTTAAATACGCGTTTTCATATGATAATTGTCGAAAAACGTAATCGACATACGCGAATTTCGGTATATGCGAAGATAAAATCGTGAAATCTTTAATAATACTTGTGCCACAGTTAGAAAAATGTTACCAATCGATTCAGAACATTGCATTTCATAAGATCAAACATCTATTTTATATTGGAATCAAAGTTTTTAACATTCTTTCATATCGTATATACGATTTTTCGCTCATATACGCGTATCGTCGAAAAACGAAAACTTGAAATCTCGTTCAATTTCAATGATTTTATATTCTATCGATGCAGAATAAAGAATATAACAAGAATATAACGTTTTTACTATGTTTAAATACGCGTTTTCATATGATAATTGTCGAAAAACGTAATCGACATACGCGAATTTCGGTATATGCGAAGATCAAATCGTGAAATCTTTAATAATACTTGTGCCACAGTTAGAAAAATGTTACCAATCGATTCAGAACATTGCATTTCATAAGATCAAACATCTATTTTATATTGGAATCAAAGTTTTTAACATTCTTTCATATCGTATATACGATTTTTCGCTCATATACGCGTATCGTCGAAAAACGAAAACTTGAAATCTCGTTCAATTTCAATGATTTTATATTCTATCGATGCAGAATAAAGAATATAACAAGAATATAACGTTTTTACTATGTTTAAATACGCGTTTTCATATGATAATTGTCGAAAAACGTAATCGACATACGCGAATTTCGGTATATGCGAAGATAAAATCGTGAAATCTTTAATAATACTTGTGCCACAGTTAGAAAAATGTTACCAATCGATTCAGAACATTGCATTTCATAAGATCAAACATCTATTTTATATTGGAATCAAAGTTTTTAACATTCTTTCATATCGTATATACGATTTTTCGCTCATATACGCGTATCGTCGAAAAACGAAAACTTGAAATCTCGTTCAATTTCAATGATTTTATATTCTATCGATGCAGAATAAAGAATATAACAAGAATATAACGTTTTTACTATGTTTAAATACGCGTTTTCATATGATAATTGTCGAAAAACGTAATCGACATACGCGAATTTCGGTATATGCGAAGATAAAATCGTGAAATCTTTAATAATACTTGTGCCACAGTTAGAAAAATGTTACCAATCGATTCAGAACATTGCATTTCATAAGATCAAACATCTATTTTATATTGGAATCAAAGTTTTTAACATTCTTTCATATCGTATATACGATTTTTCGCTCATATACGCGTATCGTCGAAAAACGAAAACTTGAAATCTCGTTCAATTTCAATGATTTTATATTCTATCGATGCAGAATAAAGAATATAACAAGAATATAACGTTTTTACTATGTTTAAATACGCGTTTTCATATGATAATTGTCGAAAAACGTAATCGACATACGCGAATTTCGGTATATGCGAAGATAAAATCGTGAAATCTTTAATAATACTTGTGCCACAGTTAGAAAAATGTTACCAATCGATTCAGAACATTGCATTTCATAAGATCAAACATCTATTTTATATTGGAATCAAAGTTTTTAACATTCTTTCATATCGTATATACGATTTTTCGCTCATATACGCGTATCGTCGAAAAACGAAAACTTGAAATCTCGTTCAATTTCAATGATTTTATATTCTATCGTTGCAGAATAAAGAATATAACAAGAATATAACGTTTTTACTATGTTTAAATACGCGTTTTCATATGATAATTGTCGAAAAACGTAATCGACATACGCGAATTTCGGTATATGCGAAGATAAAATCGTGAAATCTTTAATAATACTTGTGCCACAGTTAGAAAAATGTTACCAATCGATTCAGAACATTGCATTTCATAAGATCAAACATCTATTTTATATTGGAATCAAAGTTTTTAACATTCTTTCATATCGTATATACGATTTTTCGCTCATATAAGCGTATCGTCGAAAAACGAAAACTTGAAATCTCGTTCAATTTCAATGATTTTATATTCTATCGATGCAGAATAAAGAATATAACAAGAATATAACGTTTTTACTATGTTTAAATACGCGTTTTCATATGATAATTGTCGAAAAACGTAATCGACATACGCGAATTTCGGTATATGCGAAGATAAAATCGTGAAATCTTTAATAATACTTGTGCCACAGTTAGAAAAATGTTACCAATCGATTCAGAACATTGCATTTCATAAGATCAAACATCTATTTTATATTGGAATCAAAGTTTTTAACATTCTTTCATATCGTATATACGATTTTTCGCTCATATACGCGTATCGTCGAAAAACGAAAACTTGAAATCTCGTTCAATTTCAATGATTTTATATTCTATCGATGCAGAATAAAGAATATAACAAGAATATAACGTTTTTACTATGTTTAAATACGCGTTTTCATATGATAATTGTCGAAAAACGTAATCGACATACGCGAATTTCGGTATATGCGAAGATAAAATCGTATATAC
>NW_025813625.1:0-81903 GCF_910589235.1 Vespa crabro
GATTTTATCTTCGCATATACCGAAATTCGCGTATGTCGATTACGTTTTTCGACAATTATCATATGAAAACGCGTATTTAAACATAGTAAAAACGTTATATTCTTGTTATATTCTTTATTCTGCATCGATAGAATATAAAATCATTGAAATTGAACGAGATTTCAAGTTTTCGTTTTTCGACGATACGCGTATATGAGCGAAAAATCGTATATACGATATGAAAGAATGTTAAAAACTTTGATTCCAATATAAAATAGATGTTTGATCTTATGAAATGCAATGTTCTGAATCGATTGGTAACATTTTTCTAACTGTGGCACAAGTATTATTAAAGATTTCACGATTTTATCTTCGCATATACCGAAATTCGCGTATGTCGATTACGTTTTTCGACAATTATCATATGAAAACGCGTATTTAAACATAGTAAAAACGTTATATTCTTGTTATATTCTTTATTCTGCATCGATAGAATATAAAATCATTGAAATTGAACGAGATTTCAAGTTTTCGTTTTTCGACGATACGCGTATATGAGCGAAAAATCGTATATACGATATGAAAGAATGTTAAAAACTTTGATTCCAATATAAAATAGATGTTTGATCTTATGAAATGCAATGTTCTGAATCGATTGGTAACATTTTTCTAACTGTGGCACAAGTATTATTAAAGATTTCACGATTTTATCTTCGCATATACCGAAATTCGCGTATGTCGATTACGTTTTTCGACAATTATCATATGAAAACGCGTATTTAAACATAGTAAAAACGTTATATTCTTGTTATATTCTTTATTCTGCATCGATAGAATATAAAATCATTGAAATTGAACGAGATTTCAAGTTTTCGTTTTTCGACGATACGCGTATATGAGCGAAAAATCGTATATACGATATGAAAGAATGTTAAAAACTTTGATTCCAATATAAAATAGATGTTTTATCTTATGAAATGCAATGTTCTGAATCGATTGGTAACATTTTTCTAACTGTGGCACAAGTATTATTAAAGATTTCACGATTTTATCTTCGCATATAACGAAATTCGCGTATGTCGATTAGGTTTTTCGACAATTATCATATGAAAACGCGTATTTAAACATAGTAAAAACGTTATATTCTTGTTATATTCTTTATTCTGCATCGATAGAATATAAAATCATTGAAATTGAACGAGATTTCAAGTTTTCGTTTTCGACGATACGCGTATATGAGCGAAAAATCGTATATACGATATGAAAGAATGTTAAAAACTTTGATTCCAATATAAAATAGATGTTTGATCTTATGAAATGCAATGTTCTGAATCGATTGGTAACATTTTTCTAACTGTGGCACAAGTATTATTAAAGATTTCACGATTTTATCTTCGCATATACCGAAATTCGCGTATGTCGATTACGTTTTTCGACAATTATCATATGAAAACGCGTATTTAAACATAGTAAAAACGTTATATTCTTGTTATATTCTTTATTCTGCATCGATAGAATATAAAATCATTGAAATTGAACGAGATTTCAAGTTTTCGTTTTTCGACGATACGCGTATATGAGCGAAAAATCGTATATACGATATGAAAGAATGTTAAAAACTTTGATTCCAATATAAAATAGATGTTTGATCTTATGAAATGCAATGTTCTGAATCGATTGGTAACATTTTTCTAACTGTGGCACAAGTATTATTAAAGATTTCACGATTTTATCTTCGCATATACCGAAATTCGCTTATGTCGATTACGTTTTTCGACAATTATCATATGAAAACGCGTATTTAAACATAGTAAAAACGTTATATTCTTGTTATATTCTTTATTCTGCATCGATAGAATATAAAATCATTGAAATTGAACGAGATTTCAAGTTTTCGTTTTTCGACGATACGCGTATATGAGCGAAAAATCGTATATACGATATGAAAGAATGTTAAAAACTTTGATTCCATAATAAAATAGATGTTTGATCTTATGAAATGCAATGTTCTGAATCGATTGGTAACATATTTCTAACTGTGGCACAAGTATTATTAAAGATTTCACGATTTTATCTTCGCATATACCGAAATTCGCGTATGTCGATTACGTTTTTCGACAATTATCATATGAAAACGCGTATTTAAACATAGTAAAAACGTTATATTCTTGTTATATTCTTTATTCTGCATCGATAGAATATAAAATCATTGAAATTGAACGAGATTTCAAGTTTTCGTTTTTCGACGATACGCGTATATGAGCGAAAAATCGTATATACGATA
This sequence comes from Vespa crabro, assembly GCF_910589235.1. Classification (NCBI taxonomy): domain Eukaryota; kingdom Metazoa; phylum Arthropoda; class Insecta; order Hymenoptera; family Vespidae; genus Vespa; species Vespa crabro. Next base: position 2,264 of record NW_025813625.1, read on the forward strand.
TGAAAGAATGTTAAAAACTTTGATTCCAATATAAAATAGATGTTTGATCTTATGAAATGCAATGTTCTGAATCGATTGGTAACATTTTTCTAACTGTGGCACAAGTATTATTAAAGATTTCACGATTTTATCTTCGCATATACCGAAATTCGCGTATGTCGATTACGTTTTTCGACAATTATCATATGAAAACGCGTATTTAAACATAGTAAAAACGTTATATTCTTGTTATATTCTTTATTCTGCATCGATAGAATATAAAATCATTGAAATTGAACGAGATTTCAAGTTTTCGTTTTTCGACGATACGCGTATATGAGCGAAAAATCGTATATACGATATGAAAGAATGTTAAAAACTTTGATTCCAATATAAAATAGATGTTTGATCTTATGAAATGCAATGTTCTGAATCGATTGGTAACATTTTTCTAACTGTGGCACAAGTATTATTAAAGATTTCACGATTTTATCTTCGCATATACCGAAATTCGCGTATGTCGATTACGTTTTTCGACAATTATCATATGAAAACGCGTATTTAAACATAGTAAAAACGTTATATTCTTGTTATATTCTTTATTCTGCATCGATAGAATATAAAATCATTGAAATTGAACGAGATTTCAAGTTTTCGTTTTTCGACGATACGCGTATATGAGCAAAAAATCGTATATACGATATGAAAGAATGTTAAAAACTTTGATTCCAATATAAAATAGATGTTTGATCTTATGAAATGCAATGTTCTGAATCGATTGGTAACATTTTTCTAACTGTGGCACAAGTATTATTAAAGATTTCACGATTTTATCTTCGCATATACCGAAATTCGCGTATGTCGATTACGTTTTTCGACAATTATCATATGAAAACGCGTATTTAAACATAGTAAAAACGTTATATTCTTGTTATATTCTTTATTCTGCATCGATAGAATATAAAATCATTGAAATTGAACGAGATTTCAAGTTTTCGTTTTTCGACGATACGCGTATATGAGCGAAAAATCGTATATACGATATGAAAGAATGTTAAAAACTTTGATTCCAATATAAAATAGATGTTTGATCTTATGAAATGCAATGTTCTGAATCGATTGGTAACATTTTTCTAACTGTGGCACAAGTATTATTAAAGATTTCACGATTTTATCTTCGCATATACCGAAATTCGCGTATGTCGATTACGTTTTTCGACAATTATCATATGAAAACGCGTATTTAAACATAGTAAAAACGTTATATTCTTGTTATATTCTTTATTCTGCATCGATAGAATATAAAATCATTGAAATTGAACGAGATTTCAAGTTTTCGTTTTTCGACGATACGCGTATATGAGCGAAAAATCGTATATACGATATGAAAGAATGTTAAAAACTTTGATTCCAATATAAAATAGATGTTTTATCTTATGAAATGCAATGTTCTGAATCGATTGGTAACATTTTTCTAACTGTGGCACAAGTATTATTAAAGATTTCACGATTTTATCTTCGCATATACCGAAATTCGCGTATGTCGATTAGGTTTTTCGACAATTATCATATGAAAACGCGTATTTAAACATAGTAAAAACGTTATATTCTTGTTATATTCTTTATTCTGCATCGATAGAATATAAAATCATTGAAATTGAACGAGATTTCAAGTTTTCGTTTTTCGACGATACGCGTATATGAGCGAAAAATCGTATATACGATATGAAAGAATGTTAAAAACTTTGATTCCAATATAAAATAGATGTTTGATCTTATGAAATGCAATGTTCTGAATCGATTGGTAACATTTTTCTAACTGTGGCACAAGTATTATTAAAGATTTCACGATTTTATCTTCGCATATACCGAAATTCGCGTATGTCGATTACGTTTTTCGACAATTATCATATGAAAACGCGTATTTAAACATAGTAAAAACGTTATATTCTTGTTATATTCTTTATTCTGCATCGATAGAATATAAAATCATTGAAATTGAACGAGATTTCAAGTTTTCGTTTTTCGACGATACGCGTATATGAGCGAAAAATCGTATATACGATATGAAAGAATGTTAAAAACTTTGATTCCAATATAAAATAGATGTTTGATCTTATGAAATGCAATGTTCTGAATCGATTGGTAACATTTTTCTAACTGTGGCACAAGTATTATTAAAGATTTCACGATTTTATCTTCGCATATACCGAAATTCGCTTATGTCGATTACGTTTTTCGACAATTATCATATGAAAACGCGTATTTAAACATAGTAAAAACGTTATATTCTTGTTATATTCTTTATTCTGCATCGATAGAATATAAAATCATTGAAATTGAACGAGATTTCAAGTTTTCGTTTTTCGACGATACGCGTATATGAGCGAAAAATCGTATATACGATATGAAAGAATGTTAAAAACTTTGATTCCAATATAAAATAGATGTTTGATCTTATGAAATGCAATGTTCTGAATCGATTGGTAACATATTTCTAACTGTGGCACAAGTATTATTAAAGATTTCACGATTTTATCTTCGCATATACCGAAATTCGCGTATGTCGATTACGTTTTTCGACAATTATCATATGAAAACGCGTATTTAAACATAGTAAAAACGTTATATTCTTGTTATATTCTTTATTCTGCATCGATAGAATATAAAATCATTGAAATTGAACGAGATTTCAAGTTTTCGTTTTTCGACGATACGCGTATATGAGCGAAAAATCGTATATACGATATGAAAGAATGTTAAAAACTTTGATTCCAATATAAAATAGATGTTTGATCTTATGAAATGCAATGTTCTGAATCGATTGGTAACATTTTTCTAACTGTGGCACAAGTATTATTAAAGATTTCACGATTTTATCTTCGCATATACCGAAATTCGCGTATGTCGATTACGTTTTTCGACAATTATCATATGAAAACGCGTATTTAAACATAGTAAAAACGTTATATTCTTGTTATATTCTTTATTCTGCATCGATAGAATATAAAATCATTGAAATTGAACGAGATTTCAAGTTTTCGTTTTTCGACGATACGCGTATATGAGCGAAAAATCGTATATACGATATGAAAGAATGTTAAAAACTTTGATTCCAATATAAAATAGATGTTTGATCTTATGAAATGCAATGTTCTGAATCGATTGGTAACATTTTTCTAACTGTGGCACAAGTATTATTAAAGATTTCACGATTTTATCTTCGCATATACCGAAATTCGCGTATGTCGATTACGTTTTTCGACAATTATCATATGAAAACGCGTATTTAAACATAGTAAAAACGTTATATTCTTGTTATATTCTTTATTCTGCATCGATAGAATATAAAATCATTGAAATTGAACGAGATTTCAAGTTTTCGTTTTTCGACGATACGCGTATATGAGCGAAAAATCGTATATACGATATGAAAGAATGTTAAAAACTTTGATTCCAATATAAAATAGATGTTTGATCTTATGAAATGCAATGTTCTGAATCGATTGGTAACATTTTTCTAACTGTGGCACAAGTATTATTAAAGATTTCACGATTTTATCTTCGCATATACCGAAATTCGCGTATGTCGATTACGTTTTTCGACAATTATCATATGAAAACGCGTATTTAAACATAGTAAAAACGTTATATTCTTGTTATATTCTTTATTCTGCATCGATAGAATATAAAATCATTGAAATTGAACGAGATTTCAAGTTTTCGTTTTTCGACGATACGCGTATATGAGCGAAAAATCGTATATACGATATGAAAGAATGTGAAAAACTTTGATTCCAATATAAAATAGATGTTTGATCTTATGAAATGCAATGTTCTGAATCGATTGGTAACATTTTTCGAACTGTGGCACAAGTATTATTAAAGATTTCACGATTTTATCTTCGCATATACCGAAATTCGCGTATGTCGATTACGTTTTTCGACAATTATCATATGAAAACGCGTATTTAAACATAGTAAAAACGTTATATTCTTGTTACATTCTTTATTCTGCATCGATAGAATATAAAATCATTGAAATTGAACGAGATTTCAAGTTTTCGTTTTTCGACGATACGCGTATATGAGCGAAAAATCGTATATACGATATGAAAGAATGTTAAAAACTTTGATTCCAATATAAAATAGATGTTTGATCTTATGAAATGCAATGTTCTGAATCGATTGGTAACATTTTTCTAACTGTGGCACAAGTATTATTAAAGATTTCACGATTTTATCTTCGCATATACCGAAATTCGCGTATGTCGATTACGTTTTTCGACAATTATCATATGAAAACGCGTATTTAAACATAGTAAAAACGTTATATTCTTGTTATATTCTTTATTCTGCATCGATAGAATATAAAATCATTGAAATTGAACGAGATTTCAAGTTTTCGTTTTTCGACGATACGCGTATATGAGCGAAAAATCGTATATACGATATGAAAGAATGTTAAAAACTTTGATTCCAATATAAAATAGATGTTTGATCTTATGAAATGCAATGTTCTGAATCGATTGGTAACATTTTTCTAACTGTGGCACAAGTATTATTAAAGATTTCACGATTTTATCTTCGCATATACCGAAATTCGCGTATGTCGATTACGTTTTTCGACAATTATCATATGAAAACGCGTATTTAAACATAGTAAAAACGTTATATTCTTGTTATATTCTTTATTCTGCATCGATAGAATATAAAATCATTGAAATTGAACGAGATTTCAAGTTTTCGTTTTTCGACGATACGCGTATATGAGCGAAAAATCGTATATACGATATGAAAGAATGTTAAAAACTTTGATTCCAATATAAAATAGATGTTTGATCTTATGAAATGCAATGTTCTGAATCGATTGGTAACATTTTTCTAACTGTGGCACAAGTATTATTAAAGATTTCACGATTTTATCTTCGCATATACCGAAATTCGCGTATGTCGATTACGTTTTTCGACAATTATCATATGAAAACGCGTATTTAAACATAGTAAAAACGTTATATTCTTGTTATATTCTTTATTCTGCATCGATAGAATATAAAATCATTGAAATTGAACGAGATTTCAAGTTTTCGTTTTTCGACGATACGCGTATATGAGCGAAAAATCGTATATACGATATGAAAGAATGTTAAAAACTTTGATTCCAATATAAAATAGATGTTTGATCTTATGAAATGCAATGTTCTGAATCGATTGGTAACATTTTTCTAACTGTGGCACAAGTATTATTAAAGATTTCACGATTTTATCTTCGCATATACCGAAATTCGCGTATGTCGATTACGTTTTTCGACAATTATCATATGAAAACGCGTATTTAAACATAGTAAAAACGTTATATTCTTGTTATATTCTTTATTCTGCATCGATAGAATATAAAATCATTGAAATTGAACGAGATTTCAAGTTTTCGTTTTTCGACGATACGCGTATATGAGCGAAAAATCGTATATACGATATGAAAGAATGTTAAAAACTTTGATTCCAATATAAAATAGATGTTTGATCTTATGAAATGCAATGTTCTGAATCGATTGGTAACATTTTTCTAACTGTGGCACAAGTATTATTAAAGATTTCACGATTTTATCTTCGCATATACCGAAATTCGCGTATGTCGATTACGTTTTTCGACAATTATCATATGAAAACGCTTATTTAAACATAGTAAAAACGTTATATTCTTGTTATATTCTTTATTCTGCATCGATAGAATATAAAATCATTGAAATTGAACGAGATTTCAAGTTTTCGTTTTTCGACGATACGCGTATATGAGCGAAAAATCGTATATACGATATGAAAGAATGTTAAAAACTTTGATTCCAATATAAAATAGATGTTTGATCTTATGAAATGCAATGTTCTGAATCGATTGGTAACATTTTTCTAACTGTGGCACAAGTATTATTAAAGATTTCACGATTTTATCTTCGCATATACCGAAATTCGCGTATGTCGATTACGTTTTTCGACAATTATCATATGAAAACGCGTATTTAAACATAGTAAAAACGTTATATTCTTGTTATATTCTTTATTCTGCATCGATAGAATATAAAATCATTGAAATTGAACGAGATTTCAAGTTTTCGTTTTTCGACGATACGCGTATATGAGCGAAAAATCGTATATACGATATGAAAGAATGTTAAAAACTTTGATTCCAACATAAAATAGATGTTTGATCTTATGAAATGCAATGTTATGAATCGATTGGTAACATTTTTCTAACTGTGGCACAAGTATTATTAAAGATTTCACGATTTTATCTTCGCATATACCGAAATTCGCGTATGTCGATTACGTTTTTCGACAATTATCATATGAAAACGCGTATTTAAACATAGTAAAAACGTTATATTCTTGTTATATTCTTTATTCTGCATCGATAGAATATAAAATCATTGAAATTGAACGAGATTTCAAGTTTTCGTTTTTCGACGATACGCGTATATGAGCGAAAAATCGTATATACGATATGAAAGAATGTTAAAAACTTTGATTCCAATATAAAATAGATGTTTGATCTTATGAAATGCAATGTTCTGAATCTATTGGTAACATTTTTCTAACTGTGGCACAAGTATTATTAAAGATTTCACGATTTTATCTTCGCATATACCGAAATTCGCGTATTTCGATTACGTTTTTCGACAATTATCATATGAAAACGCGTATTTAAACATAGTAAAAACGTTATATTCTTGTTATATTCTTTATTCTGCATCGATAGAATATAAAATCATTGAAATTGAACGAGATTTCAAGTTTTCGTTTTTCGACGATACGCGTATATGAGCGAAAAATCGTATATACGATATGAAAGAATGTTAAAAACTTTGATTCCAATATAAAATAGATGTTTGATCTTATGAAATGCAATGTTCTGAATCGATTGGTAACATTTTTCTAACTGTGGCACAAGTATTATTAAAGATTTCACGATTTTATCTTCGCATATACCGAAATTCGCGTATGTCGATTACGTTTTTCGACAATTATCATATGAAAACGCGTATTTAAACATAGTAAAAACGTTATATTCTTGTTATATTCTTTATTCTGCATCGATAGAATATAAAATCATTGAAATTGAACGAGATTTCAAGTTTTCGTTTTTCGACGATACGCGTATATGAGCGAAAAATCGTATATACGATATGAAAGAATGTTAAAAACTTTGATTCCAATATAAAATAGATGTTTGATCTTATGAAATGCAATGTTCTGAATCTATTGGTAACATTTTTCTAACTGTGGCACAAGTATTATTAAAGATTTCACGATTTTATCTTCGCATATACCGAAATTCGCGTATTTCGATTACGTTTTTCGACAATTATCATATGAAAACGCGTATTTAAACATAGTAAAAACGTTATATTCTTGTTATATTCTTTATTCTGCATCGATAGAATATAAAATCATTGAAATTGAACGAGATTTCAAGTTTTCGTTTTTCGACGATACGCGTATATGAGCGAAAAATCGTATATACGATATGAAAGAATGTTAAAAACTTTGATTCCAATATAAAATAGATGTTTGATCTTATGATATGCAATGTTCTGAATCGATTGGTAACATTTTTCTAACTGTGGCACAAGTATTATTAAAGATTTCACGATTTTATCTTCGCATATACCGAAATTCGCGTATGTCGATTACGTTTTTCGACAATTATCATATGAAAACGCGTATTTAAACATAGTAGAAACGTTATATTCTTGTTATATTCTTTATTCTGCATCGATAGAATATAAAATCATTGAAATTGAACGAGATTTCTAGTTTTCGTTTTTCGACGATACGCGTATATGAGCGAAAAATCGTATATACGATATGAAAGAATGTTAAAAACTTTGATTCCAATATAAAATAGATGTTTGATCTTATGAAATGCAATGTTCTGAATCGATTGGTAACATTTTTCTAACTGTGGCACAAGTATTATTAAAGATTTCACGATTTTATCTTCGCATATACCGAAATTCGCGTATGTCGATTACGTTTTTCGACAATTATCATATGAAAACGCGTATTTAAACATAGTAAAAACGTTATATTCTTGTTATATTCTTTATTCTGCATCGATAGAATATAAAATCATTGAAATTGAACGAGATTTCAAGTTTTCGTTTTTCGACGATACGCGTATATGAGCGAAAAATCGTATATACGATATGAAAGAATGTTAAAAACTTTCATTCCAATATAAAATAGATGTTTGATCTTATGAAATGCAATGTTCTGAATCGAGTGGTAACATTTTTCTAACTGTGGCACAAGTATTATTAAAGATTTCACGATTTTATCTTCGCATATACCGAAATTCGCGTATGTCGATTACGTTTTTCGACAATTATCATATGAAAACGCGTATTTAAACATAGTAAAAACGTTATATTCTTGTTATATTCTTTATTCTGCATCGATAGAATATAAAATGATTGAAATTGAACGAGATTTCAAGTTTTCGTTTTTCGACGATACGCGTATATGAGCGAAAAATCGTATATACGATATGAAAGAATGTTAAAAACTTTGATTCCAATATAAAATAGATGTTTGATCTTATGAAATGCAATGTTCTGAATCGATTGGTAACATTTTTCTAACTGTGGCCCAAGTATTATTAAAGATTTCACGATTTTATCTTCGCATATACCGAAATTCGCGTATGTCGATTACGTTTTTCGACAATTATCAGATGAAAACGCGTATTTAAACATAGTAAAAACGTTATATTCTTGTTATATTCTTTATTCTGCATCGATAGAATATAAAATCATTGAAATTGAACGAGATTTCAAGTTTTCGTTTTTGGACGATACGCGTATATGAGCGAAAAATCGTATATACGATATGAAAGAATATTAAAAACTTTCATTCCAATATAAAATAGATGTTTGATCTTATGAAATGCAATGTTCTGAATCGATTGGTAACATTTTTCTAACTGTGGCACAAGTATTATTAAAGATTTCACGATTTTATCTTCGCATATACCGAAATTCGCGTATGTCGATTACGTTTTTCGACAATTATCATATGAAAACGCGTATTTAAACATAGTGAAAACGTTATATTCTTGTTATATTCTTTATTCTGCATCGATAGAATATAAAATGATTGAAATTGAACGAGATTTCAAGTTTTCGTTTTTCGACGATACGCGTATATGAGCGAAAAATCGTATATACGATATGAAAGAATGTTAAAAACTTTGATTCCAATATAAAATAGATGTTTGATCTTATGAAATGCAATGTTCTGAATCGATTGGTAACATTTTTCTAACTGTGGCACAAGTATTATTAAAGATTTCACGATTTTATCTTCGCATATACCGAAATTCGCGTATGTCGATTACGTTTTTCGACAATTATCATATGAAAACGCGTATTTAAACATAGTAGAAACGTTATATTCTTGTTATATTCTTTATTCTGCATCGATAGAATATAAAATCAATGAAATTGAACGAGATTTCTAGTTTTCGTTTTTCGACGATACGCGTATATGAGCGAAAAATCGTATATACGATATGAAAGAATGTTAAAAACTTTGATTCCAATATAAAATAGATGTTTGATCTTATGAAATGCAATGTTCTGAATCGATTGGTAACATTTTTCTAACTGTGGCACAAGTATTATTAAAGATTTCACGATTTTATCTTCGCATATACCGAAATTCGCGTATGTCGATTACGTTTTTCGACAATTATCATATGAAAACGCGTATTTGAACATAGTAAAAACGTTATATTCTTGTTATATTCTTTATTCTGCATCGATAGAATATAAAATCATTGAAATTGAACGAGATTTCAAGTTTTCGTTTTTCGACGATACGCGTATATGAGCGAAAAATCGTATATACGATATGAAAGAATGTTAAAAACTTTGATTCCAATATAAAATAGATGTTTGATCTTATGAAATGCAATGTTCTGAATCGATTGGTAACATTTTTCTAACTGTGGCACAAGTATTATTAAAGATTTCACGATTTTATCTTCGCATATACCGAAATTCGCGTATGTCGATTACGTTTTTCGACAATTATCAGATGAAAACGCGTATTTAAACATAGTAAAAACGTTATATTCTTGTTATATTCTTTATTCTGCATCGATAGAATATAAAATCATTGAAATTGAACGAGATTTCAAGTTTTCGTTTTTCGACGATACGCGTATATGAGCGAAAAATCGTATATACGATATGAAAGAATGTTAAAAACTTTCATTCCAATATAAAATAGATGTTTGATCTTATGAAATGTAATGTTCTGAATCGATTGGTAACATTTTTCTAACTGTGGCACAAGTATTATTAAAGATTTCACGATTTTATCTTCGCATATACCGAAATTCGCGTATGTCGATTACGTTTTTCGACAATTATCATATGAAAACGCGTATTTAAACATAGTAAAAACGTTATATTCTTGTTATATTCTTTATTCTGCATCGATAGAATATAAAATCAATGAAATTGAACGAGATTTCAAGTTTTCGTTTTTCGACGATACGCGTATATGAGCGAAAAATCGTATATACGATATGAAAGAATGTTAAAAACTTTGATTCCAATATAAAATAGATGTTTGATCTTATGAAATGCAATGTTCTGAATCGATTGGTAACATTTTTCTAACTGTGGCACAAGTATTATTAAAGATTTCACGATTTTATCTTCGCATATACCGAAATTCGCGTATGTCGATTACGTTTTTCGACAATTATCATATGAAAACGCGTATTTAAACATAGTAGAAACGTTATATTGTTGTTATATTCTTTATTCTGCATCGATAGAATATAAAATCATTGAAATTGAACGAGATTTCAAGTTTTCGTTTTTCGACGATACGCGTATATGAGCGAAAAATCGTATATACGATATGAAAGAATGTTAAAAACTTTGATTCCAACATAAAATAGATGTTTGATCTTATGAAATGCAATGTTATGAATCGATTGGTAACATTTTTCTAACTGTGGCACAAGTATTATTAAAGATTTCACGATTTTATCTTCGCATATACCGAAATTCGCGTATGTCGATTACGTTTTTCGACAATTATCATATGAAAACGCGTATTTAAACATAGTAAAAACGTTATATTCTTGTTATATTCTTTATTCTGCATCGATAGAATATAAAATCATTGAAATTGAACGAGATTTCAAGTTTTCGTTTTTCGACGATACGCGTATATGAGCGAAAAATCGTATATACGATATGAAAGAATGTTAAAAACTTTGATTCCAATATAAAATAGATGTTTGATCTTATGAAATGCAATGTTCTGAATCTATTGGTAACATTTTTCTAACTGTGGCACAAGTATTATTAAAGATTTCACGATTTTATCTTCGCATATACCGAAATTCGCGTATTTCGATTACGTTTTTCGACAATTATCATATGAAAACGCGTATTTAAACATAGTAAAAACGTTATATTCTTGTTATATTCTTTATTCTGCATCGATAGAATATAAAATCATTGAAATTGAACGAGATTTCAAGTTTTCGTTTTTCGACGATACGCGTATATGAGCGAAAAATCGTATATACGATATGAAAGAATGTTAAAAACTTTGATTCCAATATAAAATAGATGTTTGATCTTATGAAATGCAATGTTCTGAATCGATTGGTAACATTTTTCTAACTGTGGCACAAGTATTATTAAAGATTTCACGATTTTATCTTCGCATATACCGAAATTCGCGTATGTCGATTACGTTTTTCGACAATTATCATATGAAAACGCGTATTTAAACATAGTAAAAACGTTATATTCTTGTTATATTCTTTATTCTGCATCGATAGAATATAAAATCATTGAAATTGAACGAGATTTCAAGTTTTCGTTTTTCGACGATACGCGTATATGAGCGAAAAATCGTATATACGATATGAAAGAATGTTAAAAACTTTGATTCCAATATAAAATAGATGTTTGATCTTATGAAATGCAATGTTCTGAATCTATTGGTAACATTTTTCTAACTGTGGCACAAGTATTATTAAAGATTTCACGATTTTATCTTCGCATATACCGAAATTCGCGTATTTCGATTACGTTTTTCGACAATTATCATATGAAAACGCGTATTTAAACATAGTAAAAACGTTATATTCTTGTTATATTCTTTATTCTGCATCGATAGAATATAAAATCATTGAAATTGAACGAGATTTCAAGTTTTCGTTTTTCGACGATACGCGTATATGAGCGAAAAATCGTATATACGATATGAAAGAATGTTAAAAACTTTGATTCCAATATAAAATAGATGTTTGATCTTATGATATGCAATGTTCTGAATCGATTGGTAACATTTTTCTAACTGTGGCACAAGTATTATTAAAGATTTCACGATTTTATCTTCGCATATACCGAAATTCGCGTATGTCGATTACGTTTTTCGACAATTATCATATGAAAACGCGTATTTAAACATAGTAGAAAGGTTATATTCTTGTTATATTCTTTATTCTGCATCGATAGAATATAAAATCATTGAAATTGAACGAGATTTCTAGTTTTCGTTTTTCGACGATACGCGTATATGAGCGAAAAATCGTATATACGATATGAAAGAATGTTAAAAACTTTGATTCCAATATAAAATAGATGTTTGATCTTATGAAATGCAATGTTCTGAATCGATTGGTAACATTTTTCTAACTGTGGCACAAGTATTATTAAAGATTTCACGATTTTATCTTCGCATATACCGAAATTCGCGTATGTCGATTACGTTTTTCGACAATTATCATATGAAAACGCGTATTTAAACATAGTAAAAACGTTATATTCTTGTTATATTCTTTATTCTGCATCGATAGAATATAAAATCATTGAAATTGAACGAGATTTCAAGTTTTCGTTTTTCGACGATACGCGTATATGAGCGAAAAATCGTATATACGATATGAAAGAATGTTAAAAACTTTCATTCCAATATAAAATAGATGTTTGATCTTATGAAATGCAATGTTCTGAATCGAGTGGTAACATTTTTCTAACTGTGGCACAAGTATTATTAAAGATTTCACGATTTTATCTTCGCATATACCGAAATTCGCGTATGTCGATTACGTTTTTCGACAATTATCATATGAAAACGCGTATTTAAACATAGTAAAAACGTTATATTCTTGTTATATTCTTTATTCTGCATCGATAGAATATAAAATGATTGAAATTGAACGAGATTTCAAGTTTTCGTTTTTCGACGATACGCGTATATGAGCGAAAAATCGTATATACGATATGAAAGAATGTTAAAAACTTTGATTCCAATATAAAATAGATGTTTGATCTTATGAAATGCAATGTTCTGAATCGATTGGTAACATTTTTCTAACTGTGGCCCAAGTATTATTAAAGATTTCACGATTTTATCTTCGCATATACCGAAATTCGCGTATGTCGATTACGTTTTTCGACAATTATCAGATGAAAACGCGTATTTAAACATAGTAAAAACGTTATATTCTTGTTATATACTTTATTCTGCATCGATAGAATATAAAATCATTGAAATTGAACGAGATTTCAAGTTTTCGTTTTTGGACGATACGCGTATATGAGCGAAAAATCGTATATACGATATGAAAGAATATTAAAAACCTTCATTCCAATATAAAATAGATGTTTGATCTTATGAAATGCAATGTTCTGAATCGATTGGTAACATTTTTCTAACTGTGGCACAAGTATTATTAAAGATTTCACGATTTTATCTTCGCATATACCGAAATTCGCGTATGTCGATTACGTTTTTCGACAATTATCATATGAAAACGCGTATTTAAACATAGTGAAAACGTTATATTCTTGTTATATTCTTTATTCTGCATCGATAGAATATAAAATGATTGAAATTGAACGAGATTTCAAGTTTTCGTTTTTCGACGATACGCGTATATGAGCGAAAAATCGTATATACGATATGAAAGAATGTTAAAAACTTTGATTCCAATATAAAATAGATGTTTGATCTTATGAAATGCAATGTTCTGAATCGATTGGTAACATTTTTCTAACTGTGGCACAAGTATTATTAAAGATTTCACGATTTTATCTTCGCATATACCGAAATTCGCGTATGTCGATTACGTTTTTCGACAATTATCATATGAAAACGCGTATTTAAACATAGTAGAAACGTTATATTCTTGTTATATTCTTTATTCTGCATCGATAGAATATAAAATCATTGAAATTGAACGAGATTTCTAGTTTTCGTTTTTCGACGATACGCGTATATGAGCGAAAAATCGTATATACGATATGAAAGAATGTTAAAAACTTTGATTCCAATATAAAATAGATGTTTGATCTTATGAAATGCAATGTTCTGAATCGATTGGTAACATTTTTCTAACTGTGGCACAAGTATTATTAAAGATTTCACGATTTTATCTTCGCATATACCGAAATTCGCGTATGTCGATTACGTTTTTCGACAATTATCATATGAAAACGCGTATTTGAACATAGTAAAAACGTTATATTCTTGTTATATTCTTTATTCTGCATCGATAGAATATAAAATCATTGAAATTGAACGAGATTTCAAGTTTTCGTTTTTCGACGATACGCGTATATGAGCGAAAAATCGTATATACGATATGAAAGAATGTTAAAAACTTTGATTCCAATATAAAATAGATGTTTGATCTTATGAAATGCAATGTTCTGAATCGATTGGTAACATTTTTCTAACTGTGGCACAAGTATTATTAAAGATTTCACGATTTTATCTTCGCATATACCGAAATTCGCGTATGTCGATTACGTTTTTCGACAATTATCAGATGAAAACGCGTATTTAAACATAGTAAAAACGTTATATTCTTGTTATATTCTTTATTCTGCATCGATAGAATATAAAATCATTGAAATTGAACGAGATTTCAAGTTTTCGTTTTTCGACGATACGCGTATATGAGCGAAAAATCGTATATACGATATGAAAGAATGTTAAAAACTTTCATTCCAATATAAAATTGATGTTTGATCTTATGAAATGTAATGTTCTGAATCGATTGGTAACATTTTTCTAACTGTGGCACAAGTATTATTAAAGATTTCACGATTTTATCTTCGCATATACCGAAATTCGCGTATGTCGATTACGTTTTTCGACAATTATCATATGAAAACGCGTATTTAAACATAGTAAAAACGTTATATTCTTGTTATATTCTTTATTCTGCATCGATAGAATATAAAATCATTGAAATTGAACGAGATTTCAAGTTTTCGTTTTTCGACGATACGCGTATATGAGCGAAAAATCGTATATACGATATGAAAGAATGTTAAAAACTTTGATTCCAATATAAAATAGATGTTTGATCTTATGAAATGCAATGTTCTGAATCGATTGGTAACATTTTTCTAACTGTGGCACAAGTATTATTAAAGATTTCACGATTTTATCTTCGCATATACCGAAATTCGCGTATGTCGATTACGTTTTTCGACAATTATCATATGAAAACGCGTATTTAAACATAGTAGAAACGTTATATTGTTGTTATATTCTTTATTCTGCATCGATAGAATATAAAATCATTGAAATTGAACGAGATTTCTAGTTTTCGTTTTTCGACGATACGCGTATATGAGCGAAAAATCGTATATACGATATGAAAGAATGTTAAAAACTTTGATTCCAATATAAAATAGATGTTTGATCTTATGAAATGCAATGTTCTGAATCGATTGGTAACATTTTTCTAACTGTGGCACAAGTATTATTAAAGATTTCACGATTTTATCTTCGCATATACCGAAATTCGCGTATGTCGATTACGTTTTTCGACAATTATCATATGAAAACGCGTATTTAAACATAGTAGAAACGTTATATTCTTGTTATATTCTTTATTCTGCATCGATAGAATATAAAATCATTGAAATTGAACGAGATTTCAAGTTTTCGTTTTTCGACGATACGCGTATATGAGCGAAAAATCGTATATACGATATGAAAGAATGTTAAAAACTTTCATTCCAATATAAAATAGATGTTTGATCTTATGAAATGCAATGTTCTGAATCGATTGGTAACATTTTTCTAACTGTGGCACAAGTATTATTAAAGATTTCACGATTTTATCTTCGCATATACCGAAATTCGCGTATGTCGATTACGTTTTTCGACAATTATCATATGAAAACGCGTATTTAAACATAGTAAAAACGTTATATTCTTGTTATATTCTTTATTCTGCATCGATAGAATATAAAATCAATGAAATTGAACGAGATTACAAGTTTTCGTTTTTCGACGATACGCGTATATGAGCGAAAAATCGTATATACGATATGAAAGAATGTTAAAAACTTTGATTCCAATATAAAATAGATGTTTGATCTTATGAAATGCAATGTTCTGAATCGATTGGTAACATTTTTCTAACTGTGGCACAAGTATTATTAAAGATTTCACGATTTTATCTTCGCATATACCGAAATTCGCGTATGTCGATTACGTTTTTCGACAATTATCATATGAAAACGCTTATTTAAACATAGTAAAAACGTTATATTCTTGTTATATTCTTTATTCTGCATCGATAGAATATAAAATCATTGAAATTGAACGAGATTTCAAGTTTTCGTTTTTCGACGATACGCGTATATGAGCGAAAAATCGTATATACGATATGAAAGAATGTTAAAAACTTTGATTCCAATATAAAATAGATGTTTGATCTTATGAAATGCAATGTTCTGAATCGATTGGTAACATTTTTCTAACTGTGGCACAAGTATTATTAAAGATTTCACGATTTTATCTTCGCATATACCGAAATTCGCGTATGTCGATTACGTTTTTCGACAATTATCATATGAAAACGCGTATTTAAACATAGTAAAAACGTTATATTCTTGTTATATTCTTTATTCTGCATCGATAGAATATAAAATCATTGAAATTGAACGAGATTTCAAGTTTTCGTTTTTCGACGATACGCGTATATGAGCGAAAAATCGTATATACGATATGAAAGAATGTTAAAAACTTTGATTCCAACATAAAATAGATGTTTGATCTTATGAAATGCAATGTTATGAATCGATTGGTAACATTTTTCTAACTGTGGCACAAGTATTATTAAAGATTTCACGATTTTATCTTCGCATATACCGAAATTCGCGTATGTCGATTACGTTTTTCGACAATTATCATATGAAAACGCGTATTTAAACATAGTAAAAACGTTATATTCTTGTTATATTCTTTATTCTGCATCGATAGAATATAAAATCAATGAAATTGAACGAGATTTCAAGTTTTCGTTTTTCGACGATACGCGTATATGAGCGAAAAATCGTATATACGATATGAAAGAATGTTAAAAACTTTGATTCCAATATAAAATAGATGTTTGATCTTATGAAATGCAATGTTCTGAATCTATTGGTAACATTTTTCTAACTGTGGCACAAGTATTATTAAAGATTTCACGATTTTATCTTCGCATATACCGAAATTCGCGTATTTCGATTACGTTTTTCGACAATTATCATATGAAAACGCGTATTTAAACATAGTAAAAACGTTATATTCTTGTTATATTCTTTATTCTGCATCGATAGAATATAAAATCATTGAAATTGAACGAGATTTCAAGTTTTCGTTTTTCGACGATACGCGTATATGAGCGAAAAATCGTATATACGATATGAAAGAATGTTAAAAACTTTGATTCCAATATAAAATAGATGTTTGATCTTATGAAATGCAATGTTCTGAATCGATTGGTAACATTTTTCTAACTGTGGCACAAGTATTATTAAAGATTTCACGATTTTATCTTCGCATATACCGAAATTCGCGTATGTCGATTACGTTTTTCGACAATTATCATATGAAAACGCGTATTTAAACATAGTAAAAACGTTATATTCTTGTTATATTCTTTATTCTGCATCGATAGAATATAAAATCAATGAAATTGAACGAGATTTCAAGTTTTCGTTTTTCGACGATACGCGTATATGAGCGAAAAATCGTATATACGATATGAAAGAATGTTAAAAACTTTGATTCCAATATAAAATAGATGTTTGATCTTATGAAATGCAATGTTCTGAATCTATTGGTAACATTTTTCTAACTGTGGCACAAGTATTATTAAAGATTTCACGATTTTATCTTCGCATATACCGAAATTCGCGTATTTCGATTACGTTTTTCGACAATTATCATATGAAAACGCGTATTTAAACATAGTAAAAACGTTATATTCTTGTTATATTCTTTATTCTGCATCGATAGAATATAAAATCATTGAAATTGAACGAGATTTCAAGTTTTCGTTTTTCGACGATACGCGTATATGAGCGAAAAATCGTATATACGATATGAAAGAATGTTAAAAACTTTGATTCCAATATAAAATAGATGTTTGATCTTATGATATGCAATGTTCTGAATCGATTGGTAACATTTTTCTAACTGTGGCACAAGTATTATTAAAGATTTCACGATTTTATCTTCGCATATACCGAAATTCGCGTATGTCGATTACGTTTTTCGACAATTATCATATGAAAACGCGTATTTAAACATAGTAGAAACGTTATATTCTTGTTATATTCTTTATTCTGCATCGATAGAATATAAAATCAATGAAATTGAACGAGATTTCTAGTTTTCGTTTTTCGACGATACGCGTATATGAGCGAAAAATCGTATATACGATATGAAAGAATGTTAAAAACTTTGATTCCAATATAAAATAGATGTTTGATCTTATGAAATGCAATGTTCTGAATCGATTGGTAACATTTTTCTAACTGTGGCACAAGTATTATTAAAGATTTCACGATTTTATCTTCGCATATACCGAAATTCGCGTATGTCGATTACGTTTTTCGACAATTATCATATGAAAACGCGTATTTAAACATAGTAAAAACGTTATATTCTTGTTATATTCTTTATTCTGCATCGATAGAATATAAAATCATTGAAATTGAACGAGATTTCAAGTTTTCGTTTTTCGACGATACGCGTATATGAGCGAAAAATCGTATATACGATATGAAAGAATGTTAAAAACTTTCATTCCAATATAAAATAGATGTTTGATCTTATGAAATGCAATGTTCTGAATCGAGTGGTAACATTTTTCTAACTGTGGCACAAGTATTATTAAAGATTTCACGATTTTATCTTCGCATATACCGAAATTCGCGTATGTCGATTACGTTTTTCGACAATTATCATATGAAAACGCGTATTTAAACATAGTAAAAACGTTATATTCTTGTTATATTCTTTATTCTGCATCGATAGAATATAAAATGATTGAAATTGAACGAGATTTCAAGTTTTCGTTTTTCGACGATACGCGTATATGAGCGAAAAATCGTATATACGATATGAAAGAATGTTAAAAACTTTGATTCCAATATAAAATAGATGTTTGATCTTATGAAATGCAATGTTCTGAATCGATTGGTAACATTTTTCTAACTGTGGCCCAAGTATTATTAAAGATTTCACGATTTTATCTTCGCATATACCGAAATTCGCGTATGTCGATTACGTTTTTCGACAATTATCAGATGAAAACGCGTATTTAAACATAGTAAAAACGTTATATTCTTGTTATATTCTTTATTCTGCATCGATAGAATATAAAATCATTGAAATTGAACGAGATTTCAAGTTTTCGTTTTTGGACGATACGCGTATATGAGCGAAAAATCGTATATACGATATGAAAGAATATTAAAAACTTTCATTCCAATATAAAATAGATGTTTGATCTTATGAAATGCAATGTTCTGAATCGATTGGTAACATTTTTCTAACTGTGGCACAAGTATTATTAAAGATTTCACGATTTTATCTTCGCATATACCGAAATTCGCGTATGTCGATTACGTTTTTCGACAATTATCATATGAAAACGCGTATTTAAACATAGTGAAAACGTTATATTCTTGTTATATTCTTTATTCTGCATCGATAGAATATAAAATGATTGAAATTGAACGAGATTTCAAGTTTTCGTTTTTCGACGATACGCGTATATGAGCGAAAAATCGTATATACGATATGAAAGAATGTTAAAAACTTTGATTCCAATATAAAATAGATGTTTGATCTTATGAAATGCAATGTTCTGAATCGATTGGTAACATTTTTCTAACTGTGGCACAAGTATTATTAAAGATTTCACGATTTTATCTTCGCATATACCGAAATTCGCGTATGTCGATTACGTTTTTCGACAATTATCATATGAAAACGCGTATTTAAACATAGTAGAAACGTTATATTCTTGTTATATTCTTTATTCTGCATCGATAGAATATAAAATCATTGAAATTGAACGAGATTTCTAGTTTTCGTTTTTCGACGATACGCGTATATGAGCGAAAAATCGTATATACGATATGAAAGAATGTTAAAAACTTTGATTCCAATATAAAATAGATGTTTGATCTTATGAAATGCAATGTTCTGAATCGATTGGTAACATTTTTCTAACTGTGGCACAAGTATTATTAAAGATTTCACGATTTTATCTTCGCATATACCGAAATTCGCGTATGTCGATTACGTTTTTCGACAATTATCATATGAAAACGCGTATTTGAACATAGTAAAAACGTTATATTCTTGTTATATTCTTTATTCTGCATCGATAGAATATAAAATCATTGAAATTGAACGAGATTTCAAGTTTTCGTTTTTCGACGATACGCGTATATGAGCGAAAAATCGTATATACGATATGAAAGAATGTTAAAAACTTTGATTCCAATATAAAATAGATGTTTGATCTTATGAAATGCAATGTTCTGAATCGATTGGTAACATTTTTCTAACTGTGGCACAAGTATTATTAAAGATTTCACGATTTTATCTTCGCATATACCGAAATTCGCGTATGTCGATTACGTTTTTCGACAATTATCAGATGAAAACGCGTATTTAAACATAGTAAAAACGTTATATTCTTGTTATATTCTTTATTCTGCATCGATAGAATATAAAATCATTGAAATTGAACGAGATTTCAAGTTTTCGTTTTTCGACGATACGCGTATATGAGCGAAAAATCGTATATACGATATGAAAGAATGTTAAAAACTTTCATTCCAATATAAAATAGATGTTTGATCTTATGAAATGTAATGTTATGAATCGATTGGTAACATTTTTCTAACTGTGGCACAAGTATTATTAAAGATTTCACGATTTTATCTTCGCATATACCGAAATTCGCGTATGTCGATTACGTTTTTCGACAATTATCATATGAAAACGCGTATTTAAACATAGTAAAAACGTTATATTCTTGTTATATTCTTTATTCTGCATCGATAGAATATAAAATCATTGAAATTGAACGAGATTTCAAGTTTTCGTTTTTCGACGATACGCGTATATGAGCGAAAAATCGTATATACGATATGAAAGAATGTTAAAAACTTTGATTCCAATATAAAATAGATGTTTGATCTTATGAAATGCAATGTTCTGAATCGATTGGTAACATTTTTCTAACTGTGGCACAAGTATTATTAAAGATTTCACGATTTTATCTTCGCATATACCGAAATTCGCGTATGTCGATTACGTTTTTCGACAATTATCATATGAAAACGCGTATTTAAACATAGTAGAAACGTTATATTGTTGTTATATTCTTTATTCTGCATCGATAGAATATAAAATCATTGAAATTGAACGAGATTTCTAGTTTTCGTTTTTCGACGATACGCGTATATGAGCGAAAAATCGTATATACGATATGAAAGAATGTTAAAAACTTTGATTCCAATATAAAATAGATGTTTGATCTTATGAAATGCAATGTTCTGAATCGATTGGTAACATTTTTCTAACTGTGGCACAAGTATTATTAAAGATTTCACGATTTTATCTTCGCATATACCGAAATTCGCGTATGTCGATTACGTTTTTCGACAATTATCATATGAAAACGCGTATTTAAACATAGTAGAAACGTTATATTCTTGTTATATTCTTTATTCTGCATCGATAGAATATAAAATCATTGAAATTGAACGAGATTTCAAGTTTTCGTTTTTCGACGATACGCGTATATGAGCGAAAAATCGTATATACGATATGAAAGAATGTTAAAAACTTTCATTCCAATATAAAATAGATGTTTGATCTTATGAAATGCAATGTTCTGAATCGATTGGTAACATTTTTCTAACTGTGGCACAAGTATTATTAAAGATTTCACGATTTTATCTTCGCATATACCGAAATTCGCGTATGTCGATTACGTTTTTCGACAATTATCATATGAAAACGCGTATTTAAACATAGTAAAAACGTTATATTCTTGTTATATTCTTTATTCTGCATCGATAGAATATAAAATCATTGAAATTGAACGAGATTTCAAGTTTTCGTTTTTCGACGATACGCGTATATGAGCGAAAAATCGTATATACGATATGAAAGAATGTTAAAAACTTTGATTCCAATATAAAATAGATGTTTGATCTTATGAAATGCAATGTTCTGAATCGATTGGTAACATTTTTCTAACTGTGGCACAAGTATTATTAAAGATTTCACGATTTTATCTTCGCATATACCGAAATTCGCGTATGTCGATTACGTTTTTCGACAATTATCATATGAAAACGCGTATTTAAACATAGTAGAAACGTTATATTCTTGTTATATTCTTTATTCTGCATCGATAGAATATAAAATCATTGAAATTGAACGAGATTTCTAGTTTTCGTTTTTCGACGATACGCGTATATGAGCGAAAAATCGTATATACGATATGAAAGAATGTTAAAAACTTTGATTCCAATATAAAATAGATGTTTGATCTTATGAAATGCAATGTTCTGAATCGATTGGTAACATTTTTCTAACTGTGGCACAAGTATTATTAAAGATTTCACGATTTTATCTTCGCATATACCGAAATTCGCGTATGTCGATTACGTTTTTCGACAATTATCATATGAAAACGCGTATTTGAACATAGTAAAAACGTTATATTCTTGTTATATTCTTTATTCTGCATCGATAGAATATAAAATCATTGAAATTGAACGAGATTTCAAGTTTTCGTTTTTCGACGATACGCGTATATGAGCGAAAAATCGTATATACGATATGAAAGAATGTTAAAAACTTTGATTCCAATATAAAATAGATGTTTGATCTTATGAAATGCAATGTTCTGAATCGATTGGTAACATTTTTCTAACTGTGGCACAAGTATTATTAAAGATTTCACGATTTTATCTTCGCATATACCGAAATTCGCGTATGTCGATTACGTTTTTCGACAATTATCAGATGAAAACGCGTATTTAAACATAGTAAAAACGTTATATTCTTGTTATATTCTTTATTCTGCATCGATAGAATATAAAATCATTGAAATTGAACGAGATTTCAAGTTTTCGTTTTTCGACGATACGCGTATATGAGCGAAAAATCGTATATACGATATGAAAGAATGTTAAAAACTTTCATTCCAATATAAAATAGATGTTTGATCTTATGAAATGCAATGTTCTGAATCGATTGGTAACATTTTTCTAACTGTAGCACAAGTATTATTAAAGATTTCACGATTTTATCTTCGCATATACCGAAATTCGCGTATGTCGATTACGTTTTTCGACAATTATCATATGAAAACGCGTATTTAAACATAGTATAAACGTTATATTCTTGTTATATTCTTTATTCTGCATCGATAGAATATAAAATCATTGAAATTGAACGAGATTTCAAGTTTTCGTTTTTGGACGATACGCGTATATGAGCGAAAAATCGTATATACGATATGAAAGAATGTTAAAAACTTTGATTCCAATATAAAATAGATGTTTGATCCTATGAAATGCAATGTTCTGAATCGATTGGTAACATTTTTCTAACTGTGGCACAAGTATTATTAAAGATATCACGATTTTATCTTCGCATATACCGAAATTCGCGTATGTCGATTACGTTTTTCGACAATTATCATATGAAAACGCGTATTTAAACATAGTAGAAACGTTATATTCTTGTTATATTCTTTATTCTGCATCGATAGAATATAAAATCATTGAAATTGAACAAGATTTCTAGTTTTCGTTTTTCGACGATACGCGTGTATGAGCGAAAAATCGTATATACGATATGAAAGAATGTTAAAAACTTTGATTCCAATATAAAATAGATGTTTGATCTTATGAAATGCAATGTTCTGAATCGATTGGTAACATTTTTCTAACTGTGGCACAAGTATTATTAAAGATTTCACGATTTTATCTTCGCATATACCGAAATTCGCGTATGTCGATTACGTTTTTCGACAATTATCATATGAAAACGCGTATTTAAACATAGTAAAAACGTTATATTCTTGTTATATTCTTTATTCTGCATCGATAGAATATAAAATCATTGAAATTGAACGAGATTTCAAGTTTTCGTTTTTCGACGATACGCGTATATGAGCGAAAAATCGTATATACGATATGAAAGAATGTTAAAAACTTTCATTCCAATATAAAATAGATGTTTGATCTTATGAAATGCAATGTTCTGAATCGATTGGTAACATTTTTCTAACTGTGGCACAAGTATTATTAAAGATTTCACGATTTTATCTTCGCATATACCGAAATTCGCGTATGTCGATTACGTTTTTCGACAATTATCATATGAAAACGCGTATTTAAACATAGTAAAAACGTTATATTCTTGTTATATTCTTTATTCTGCATCGATAGAATATAAAATGATTGAAATTGAACGAGATTTCAAGTTTTCGTTTTTCGACGATACGCGTATATGAGCGAAAAATCGTATATACGATATGAAAGAATGTTAAAAACTTTGATTCCAATATAAAATAGATGTTTGATCTTATGAAATGCAATGTTCTGAATCGATTGGTAACATTTTTCTAACTGTGGCACAAGTATTATTAAAGATTTCACGATTTTATCTTCGCATATACCTAAATTCGCGTATGTCGATTACGTTTTTCGACAATTATCATATGAAAACGCGTATTTAAACATAGTAAAAACGTTATATTCTTGTTATATTCTTTATTCTGCATCGATAGAATATAAAATCATTGAAATTGAACGAGATTTCAAGTTTTCGTTTTTCGACGATACGCGTATATGAGCGAAAAATCGTATATACGATATGAAAGAATGTTAAAAACTTTGATTCCAATATAAAATAGATGTTTGATCTTATGAAATGCAATGTTCTGAATCGATTGGTAACATTTTTCTAACTGTGGCACAAGTATTATTAAAGATTTCACGATTTTATCTTCGCATATACCGAAATTCGCGTATGTCGATTACGTTTTTCGACAATTATCATATGAAAACGCGTATTTAAACATAGTAAAAACGTTATATTCTTGTTATATTCTTTATTCTGCATCGATAGAATATAAAATGATTGAAATTGAACGAGATTTCAAGTTTTCGTTTTTCGACGATACGCGTATATGAGCGAAAAATCGTATATACGATATGAAAGAATGTTAAAAACTTTCATTCCAATATAAAATAGATGTTTGATCTTATGAAATGCAATGTTCTGAATCGATTGGTAACATTTTTCTAACTGTGGCACAAGTATTATTAAAGATTTCACGATTTTATCTTCGCATATACCGAAATTCGCGTATGTCGATTACGTTTTTCGACAATTATCAGATGAAAACGCGTATTTAAACATAGTAAAAACGTTATATTCTTGTTATATTCTTTATTCTGCATCGATAGAATATAAAATCATTGAAATTGAACGAGATTTCAAGTTTTCGTTTTTCGACGATACGCGTATATGAGCGAAAAATCGTATATACGATATGAAAGAATATTAAAAACTTTCATTCCAATATAAAATAGATGTTTGATCTTATGAAATGCAATGTTCTGAATCGATTGGTAACATTTTTCTAACTGTGGCACAAGTATTATTAAAGATTTCACGATTTTATCTTCGCATATACCGAAATTCGCGTATGTCGATTACGTTTTTCGACAATTATCATATGAAAACGCGTATTTAAACATAGTAAAAACGTTATATTCTTGTTATATTCTTTATTCTGCATCGATAGAATATAAAATGATTGAAATTGAACGAGATTTCAAGTTTTCGTTTTTCGACGATACGCGTATATGAGCGAAAAATCGTATATACGATATGAAAGAATGTTAAAAACTTTGATTCCAATATAAAATAGATGTTTGATCTTATGAAATGCAATGTTCTGAATCGATTGGTAACATTTTTCTAACTGTGGCACAAGTATTATTAAAGATTTCACGATTTTATCTTCGCATATACCGAAATTCGCGTATGTCGATTACGTTTTTCGACAATAATCATATGAAAACGCGTATTTAAACATAGTAAAAACGTTATATTCTTGTTATATTCTTTATTCTGCATCGATAGAATATAAAATCATTGAAATTGAACGAGATTTCAAGTTTTCGTTTTTCGACGATACGCGTATATGAGCGAAAAATCGTATATACGATATGAAAGAATGTTAAAAACTTTCATTCCAATATAAAATAGATGTTTGATCTTATGAAATGCAATGTTCTGAATCGATTGGTAACATTTTTCTAACTGTGGCACAAGTATTATTAAAGATTTCACGATTTTATCTTCGCATATACCGAAATTCGCGTATGTCGATTACGTTTTTCGACAATTATCATATGAAAACGCGTATTTAAACATAGTAAAAACGTTATATTCTTGTTATATTCTTTATTCTGCATCGATAGAATATAAAATCATTGAAATTGAACGAGATTTCAAGTTTTCGTTTTTCGACGATACATGTATATGAGCGAAAAATCGTATATACGATATGAAAGAATGTTAAAAACTTTGATTCCAATATAAAGTAGATGTTTGATCTTATGAAATGCAATGTTCTGAATCGATTGGTAACATTTTTCTAACTGTGGCACAAGTATTATTAAAGATTTCACGATTTTATTTTCGCATATACCGAAATTCGCGTATGTCGATTACGTTTTTCGACAATTATCATATGAAAACGCGTATTTAAACATAGTAGAAACGTTATATTCTTGTTATATTCTTTATTCTGCATCGATAGAATATAAAATCATTGAAATTGAACGAGATTTCTAGTTTTCGTTTTTCGACGATACGCGTATATGAGCGAAAAATCGTATATACGATATGAAAGAATGTTAAAAACTTTGATTCCAATATAAAATAGATGTTTGATCTTATGAAATGCAATGTTCTGAATCGATTGGTAACATTTTTCTAACTGTGGCACAAGTATTATTAAAGATTTCACGATTTTATCTTCGCATATACCGAAATTCGCGTATGTCGATTACGTTTTTCGACAATTATCATATGAAAACGCGTATTTAAACATAGTAAAAACGTTATATTCTTGTTATATTCTTTATTCTGCATCGATAGAATATAAAATCATTGAAATTGAACGAGATTTCAAGTTTTCGTTTTTGGACGATACGCGTATATGAGCGAAAAATCGTATATACGATATGAAAGAATGTTAAAAACTTTGATTCCAATATAAAATAGATGTTTGATCTTATGAAATGCAATGTTCTGAATCGATTGGTAACATTTTTCTAACTGTGGCACAAGTATTATTAAAGATTTCACGATTTTATCTTCGCATATACCGAAATTCGCGTATGTCGATTACGTTTTTCGACAATTATCATATGAAAACGCGTATTTAAACATAGTAAAAACGTTATATTCTTGTTATATTCTTTATTCTGCATCGATAGAATATAAAATCATTGAAATTGAACGAGATTTCAAGTTTTCGTTTTTCGACGATACGCGTATATGAGCGAAAAATCGTATATACGATATGAAAGAATGTTCAAAACTTTGATTCCAATATAAAATAGATGTTTGATCTTATGAAATGCAATGTTCTGAATCGATTGGTAACATTTTTCTAACTGTGGCACAAGTATTATTAAAGATTTCAAGATTTTATCTTCGCATATACCGAAATTCGCGTATGTCGATTACGTTTTTCGACAATTATCATATGAAAACGCGTATTTGAACATAGTAAAAACGTTATATTCTTGTTATATTCTTTATTCTGCATCGATAGAATATAAAATCATTGAAATTGAACGAGATTTCAAGTTTTCGTTTTTCGACGATACGCGTATATGAGCGAAAAATCGTATATACGATATGAAAGAATGTTAAAAACTTTGATTCCAATATAAAATAGATGTTTGATCTTATGAAATGCAATGTTCTGAATCGATTGGTAACATTTTTCTAACTGTGGCACAAGTATTATTAAAGATTTCACGATTTTATCTTCGCATATACCGAAATTCGCGTATGTCGATTACGTTTTTCGACAATTATCATATGAAAACGCGTATTTAAACATAGTAAAAACGTTATATTCTTGTTATATTCTTTATTCTGCATCGATAGAATATAAAATCATTGAAATTGAACGAGATTTCAAGTTTTCGTTTTTCGACGATACGCGTATATGAGCGAAAAATCGTATATACGATATGAAAGAATGTTAAAAACTTTGATTCCAATATAAAATAGATGTTTGATCTTATGAAATGCAATGTTCTGAATCGATTGGTAACATTTTTCTAACTGTGGCACAAGTATTATTAAAGATTTCACGATTTTATCTTCGCATATACCGAAATTCGCGTATGTCGATTACGTTTTTCGACAATTATCATATGAAAACGCGTATTTAAACATAGTAAAAACGTTATATTCTTGTTATATTCTTTATTCTGCATCGATAGAATATAAAATCATTGAAATTGAACGAGATTTCAAGTTTTCGTTTTTCGACGATACGCGTATATGAGCGAAAAATCGTATATACGATATGAAAGAATGTTAAAAACTTTCATTCCAATATAAAATAGATGTTTGATCTTATGAAATGCAATGTTCTGAATCGATTGGTAACATTTTTCTAACTGTGGCACAAGTATTATTAAAGATTTCACGATTTTATCTTCGCATATACCGAAATTCGCGTATGTCGATTACGTTTTTCGACAATTATCATATGAAAACGCGTATTTAAACATAGTAAAAACGTTATATTCTTGTTATATTCTTTATTCTGCATCGATAGAATATAAAATCATTGAAATTGAACGAGATTTCAAGTTTTCGTTTTTCGTCGATACATGTATATGAGCGAAAAATCGTATATACGATATGAAAGAATGTTAAAAACTTTGATTCCAATATAAAATAGATGTTTGATCTTATGAAATGCAATGTTCTGAATCGATTGGTAACATTTTTCTAACTGTGGCACAAGTATTATTAAAGATTTCACGATTTTATTTTCGCATATACCGAAATTCGCGTATGTCGATTACGTTTTTCGACAATTATCATATGAAAACGCGTATTTAAACATAGTAGAAACGTTATATTCTTGTTATATTCTTTATTCTGCATCGATAGAATATAAAATCATTGAAATTGAACGAGATTTCTAGTTTTCGTTTTTCGACGATACGCGTATATGAGCGAAAAATCGTATATACGATATGAAAGAATGTTAAAAACTTTGATTCCAATATAAAATAGATGTTTGATCTTATGAAATGCAATGTTCTGAATCGATTGGTAACATTTTTCTAACTGTGGCACAAGTATTATTAAAGATTTCACGATTTTATCTTCGCATATACCGAAATTCGCGTATGTCGATTACGTTTTTCGACAATTATCATATGAAAACGCGTATTTAAACATAGTAAAAACGTTATATTCTTGTTATATTCTTTATTCTGCATCGATAGAATATAAAATCATTGAAATTGAACGAGATTTCAAGTTTTCGTTTTTGGACGATACGCGTATATGAGCGAAAAATCGTATATACGATATGAAAGAATGTTAAAAACTTTGATTCCAATATAAAATAGATGTTTGATCTTATGAAATGCAATGTTCTGAATCGATTGGTAACATTTTTCTAACTGTGGCACAAGTATTATTAAAGATTTCACGATTTTATCTTCGCATATACCGAAATTCGCGTATGTCGATTACGTTTTTCGACAATTATCATATGAAAACGCGTATTTAAACATAGTAAAAACGTTATATTCTTGTTATATTCTTTATTCTGCATCGATAGAATATAAAATCATTGAAATTGAACGAGATTTCAAGTTTTCGTTTTTCGACGATACGCGTATATGAGCGAAAAATCGTATATACGATATGAAAGAATGTTCAAAACTTTGATTCCAATATAAAATAGATGTTTGATCTTATGAAATGCAATGTTCTGAATCGATTGGTAACATTTTTCTAACTGTGGCACAAGTATTATTAAAGATTTCAAGATTTTATCTTCGCATATACCGAAATTCGCGTATGTCGATTACGTTTTTCGACAATTATCATATGAAAACGCGTATTTGAACATAGTAAAAACGTTATATTCTTGTTATATTCTTTATTCTGCATCGATAGAATATAAAATCATTGAAATTGAACGAGATTTCAAGTTTTCGTTTTTCGACGATACGCGTATATGAGCGAAAAATCGTATATACGATATGAAAGAATGTTAAAAACTTTGATTCCAATATAAAATAGATGTTTGATCTTATGAAATGCAATGTTCTGAATCGATTGGTAACATTTTTCTAACTGTGGCACAAGTATTATTAAAGATTTCACGATTTTATCTTCGCATATACCGAAATTCGCGTATGTCGATTACGTTTTTCGACAATTATCATATGAAAACGCGTATTTAAACATAGTAAAAACGTTATATTCTTGTTATATTCTTTATTCTGCATCGATAGAATATAAAATCATTGAAATTGAACGAGATTTCAAGTTTTCGTTTTTCGACGATACGCGTATATGAGCGAAAAATCGTATATACGATATGAAAGAATGTTAAAAACTTTGATTCCAATATAAAATAGATGTTTGATCTTATGAAATGCAATGTTCTGAATCGATTGGTAACATTTTTCTAACTGTGGCACAAGTATTATTAAAGATTTCACGATTTTATCTTCGCATATACCGAAATTCGCGTATGTCGATTACGTTTTTCGACAATTATCATATGAAAACGCGTATTTAAACATAGTAAAAACGTTATATTCTTGTTATATTCTTTATTCTGCATCGATAGAATATAAAATCATTGAAATTGAACGAGATTTCAAGTTTTCGTTTTTCGACGATACGCGTATATGAGCGAAAAATCGTATATACGATATGAAAGAATGTTAAAAACTTTGATTCCAATATAAAATAGATGTTTGATCTTATGAAATGCAATGTTCTGAATCGATTGGTAACATTTTTCTAACTGTGGCACAAGTATTATTAAAGATTTCACGATTTTATCTTCGCATATACCGAAATTCGCGTATGTCG
This sequence comes from Vespa crabro, assembly GCF_910589235.1. Taxonomy (NCBI): domain Eukaryota; kingdom Metazoa; phylum Arthropoda; class Insecta; order Hymenoptera; family Vespidae; genus Vespa; species Vespa crabro. The sequence goes on from NW_025813625.1 coordinate 33,797, forward strand.
ATTACGTTTTTCGACAATTATCATATGAAAACGCGTATTTAAACATAGTAAAAACGTTATATTCTTGTTATATTCTTTATTCTGCATCGATAGAATATAAAATCATTGAAATTGAACGAGATTTCAAGTTTTCGTTTTTCGACGATACGCGTATATGAGCGAAAAATCGTATATACGATATGAAAGAATGTTAAAAACTTTGATTCCAATATAAAATAGATGTTTGATCTTATGAAATGCAATGTTCTGAATCGATTGGTAACATTTTTCTAACTGTGGCACAAGTATTATTAAAGATTTCACGATTTTATCTTCGCATATACCGAAATTCGCGTATGTCGATTACGTTTTTCGACAATTATCATATGAAAACGCGTATTTAAACATAGTAAAAACGTTATATTCTTGTTATATTCTTTAATCTGCATCGATAGAATATAAAATCATTGAAATTGAACGAGATTTCAAGTTTTCGTTTTTCGACGATACGCGTATATGAGCGAAAAATCGTATATACGATATGAAAGAATGTTAAAAACTTTGATTCCAATATAAAATAGATGTTTGATCTTATGAAATGCAATGTTCTGAATCGATTGGTAACATTTTTCTAACTGTGGCACAAGTATTATTAAAGATTTCACGATTTTATCTTCGCATATACCGAAATTCGCGTATGTCGATTACGTTTTTCGACAATTATCATATGAAAACGCGTATTTGAACATAGTAAAAACGTTATATTCTTGTTATATTCTTTATTCTGCATCGATAGAATATAAAATCATTGAAATTGAACGAGATTTCAAGTTTTCGTTTTTCGACGATACGCGTATATGAGCGAAAAATCGTATATACGATATGAAAGAATGTTAAAAACTTTGATTCCAATATAAAATAGATGTTTGATCTTATGAAATGCAATGTTCTGAATCGATTGGTAACATTTTTCTAACTGTGGCACAAGTATTATTAAAGATTTCACGATTTTATCTTCGCATATACCGAAATTCGCGTATGTCGATTACGTTTTTCGACAATTATCAGATGAAAACGCGTATTTAAACATAGTAAAAACGTTATATTCTTGTTATATTCTTTATTCTGCATCGATAGAATATAAAATCATTGAAATTGAACGAGATTTCAAGTTTTCGTTTTTCGACGATACGCGTATATGAGCGAAAAATCGTATATACGATATGAAAGAATGTTAAAAACTTTCATTCCAATATAAAATAGATGTTTGATCTTATGAAATGCAATGTTCTGAATCGATTGGTAACATTTTTCTAACTGTAGCACAAGTATTATTAAAGATTTCACGATTTTATCTTCGCATATACCGAAATTCGCGTATGTCGATTACGTTTTTCGACAATTATCATATGAAAACGCGTATTTAAACATAGTATAAACGTTATATTCTTGTTATATTCTTTATTCTGCATCGATAGAATATAAAATCATTGAAATTGAACGAGATTTCAAGTTTTCGTTTTTGGACGATACGCGTATATGAGCGAAAAATCGTATATACGATATGAAAGAATGTTAAAAACTTTGATTCCAATATAAAATAGATGTTTGATCCTATGAAATGCAATGTTCTGAATCGATTGGTAACATTTTTCTAACTGTGGCACAAGTATTATTAAAGATATCACGATTTTATCTTCGCATATACCGAAATTCGCGTATGTCGATTACGTTTTTCGACAATTATCATATGAAAACGCGTATTTAAACATAGTAGAAACGTTATATTCTTGTTATATTCTTTATTCTGCATCGATAGAATATAAAATCATTGAAATTGAACAAGATTTCTAGTTTTCGTTTTTCGACGATACGCGTATATGAGCGAAAAATCGTATATACGATATGAAAGAATGTTAAAAACTTTGATTCCAATATAAAATAGATGTTTGATCTTATGAAATGCAATGTTCTGAATCGATTGGTAACATTTTTCTAACTGTGGCACAAGTATTATTAAAGATTTCACGATTTTATCTTCGCATATACCGAAATTCGCGTATGTCGATTACGTTTTTCGACAATTATCATATGAAAACGCGTATTTAAACATAGTAAAAACGTTATATTCTTGTTATATTCTTTATTCTGCATCGATAGAATATAAAATCATTGAAATTGAACGAGATTTCAAGTTTTCGTTTTTCGACGATACGCGTATATGAGCGAAAAATCGTATATACGATATGAAAGAATGTTAAAAACTTTCATTCCAATATAAAATAGATGTTTGATCTTATGAAATGCAATGTTCTGAATCGATTGGTAACATTTTTCTAACTGTGGCACAAGTATTATTAAAGATTTCACGATTTTATCTTCGCATATACCGAAATTCGCGTATGTCGATTACGTTTTTCGACAATTATCATATGAAAACGCGTATTTAAACATAGTAAAAACGTTATATTCTTGTTATATTCTTTATTCTGCATCGATAGAATATAAAATGATTGAAATTGAACGAGATTTCAAGTTTTCGTTTTTCGACGATACGCGTATATGAGCGAAAAATCGTATATACGATATGAAAGAATGTTAAAAACTTTGATTCCAATATAAAATAGATGTTTGATCTTATGAAATGCAATGTTCTGAATCGATTGGTAACATTTTTCTAACTGTGGCACAAGTATTATTAAAGATTTCACGATTTTATCTTCGCATATACCTAAATTCGCGTATGTCGATTACGTTTTTCGACAATTATCATATGAAAACGCGTATTTAAACATAGTAAAAACGTTATATTCTTGTTATATTCTTTATTCTGCATCGATAGAATATAAAATCATTGAAATTGAACGAGATTTCAAGTTTTCGTTTTTCGACGATACGCGTATATGAGCGAAAAATCGTATATACGATATGAAAGAATGTTAAAAACTTTGATTCCAATATAAAATAGATGTTTGATCTTATGAAATGCAATGTTCTGAATCGATTGGTAACATTTTTCTAACTGTGGCACAAGTATTATTAAAGATTTCACGATTTTATCTTCGCATATACCGAAATTCGCGTATGTCGATTACGTTTTTCGACAATTATCATATGAAAACGCGTATTTAAACATAGTAAAAACGTTATATTCTTGTTATATTCTTTATTCTGCATCGATAGAATATAAAATGATTGAAATTGAACGAGATTTCAAGTTTTCGTTTTTCGACGATACGCGTATATGAGCGAAAAATCGTATATACGATATGAAAGAATGTTAAAAACTTTCATTCCAATATAAAATAGATGTTTGATCTTATGAAATGCAATGTTCTGAATCGATTGGTAACATTTTTGTAACTGTGGCACAAGTATTATTAAAGATTTCACGATTTTATCTTCGCATATACCGAAATTCGCGTATGTCGATTACGTTTTTCGACAATTATCAGATGAAAACGCGTATTTAAACATAGTAAAAACGTTATATTCTTGTTATATTCTTTATTCTGCATCGATAGAATATAAAATCATTGAAATTGAACGAGATTTCAAGTTTTCGTTTTTCGACGATACGCGTATATGAGCGAAAAATCGTATATACGATATGAAAGAATATTAAAAACTTTCATTCCAATATAAAATAGATGTTTGATCTTATGAAATGCAATGTTCTGAATCGATTGGTAACATTTTTCTAACTGTGGCACAAGTATTATTAAAGATTTCACGATTTTATCTTCGCATATACCGAAATTCGCGTATGTCGATTACGTTTTTCGACAATTATCATATGAAAACGCGTATTTAAACATAGTAAAAACGTTATATTCTTGTTATATTCTTTATTCTGCATCGATAGAATATAAAATGATTGAAATTGAACGAGATTTCAAGTTTTCGTTTTTCGACGATACGCGTATATGAGCGAAAAATCGTATATACGATATGAAAGAATGTTAAAAACTTTGATTCCAATATAAAATAGATGTTTGATCTTATGAAATGCAATGTTCTGAATCGATTGGTAACATTTTTCTAACTGTGGCACAAGTATTATTAAAGATTTCACGATTTTATCTTCGCATATACCGAAATTCGCGTATGTCGATTACGTTTTTCGACAATAATCATATGAAAACGCGTATTTAAACATAGTAAAAACGTTATATTCTTGTTATATTCTTTATTCTGCATCGATAGAATATAAAATCATTGAAATTGAACGAGATTTCAAGTTTTCGTTTTTCGACGATACGCGTATATGAGCGAAAAATCGTATATACGATATGAAAGAATGTTAAAAACTTTCATTCCAATATAAAATAGATGTTTGATCTTATGAAATGCAATGTTCTGAATCGATTGGTAACATTTTTCTAACTGTGGCACAAGTATTATTAAAGATTTCACGATTTTATCTTCGCATATACCGAAATTCGCGTATGTCGATTACGTTTTTCGACAATTATCATATGAAAACGCGTATTTAAACATAGTAAAAACGTTATATTCTTGTTATATTCTTTATTCTGCATCGATAGAATATAAAATCATTGAAATTGAACGAGATTTCAAGTTTTCGTTTTTCGTCGATACATGTATATGAGCGAAAAATCGTATATACGATATGAAAGAATGTTAAAAACTTTGATTCCAATATAAAGTAGATGTTTGATCTTATGAAATGCAATGTTCTGAATCGATTGGTAACATTTTTCTAACTGTGGCACAAGTATTATTAAAGATTTCACGATTTTATTTTCGCATATACCGAAATTCGCGTATGTCGATTACGTTTTTCGACAATTATCATATGAAAACGCGTATTTAAACATAGTAGAAACGTTATATTCTTGTTATATTCTTTATTCTGCATCGATAGAATATAAAATCATTGAAATTGAACGAGATTTCTAGTTTTCGTTTTTCGACGATACGCGTATATGAGCGAAAAATCGTATATACGATATGAAAGAATGTTAAAAACTTTGATTCCAATATAAAATAGATGTTTGATCTTATGAAATGCAATGTTCTGAATCGATTGGTAACATTTTTCTAACTGTGGCACAAGTATTATTAAAGATTTCACGATTTTATCTTCGCATATACCGAAATTCGCGTATGTCGATTACGTTTTTCGACAATTATCATATGAAAACGCGTATTTAAACATAGTAAAAACGTTATATTCTTGTTATATTCTTTATTCTGCATCGATAGAATATAAAATCATTGAAATTGAACGAGATTTCAAGTTTTCGTTTTTGGACGATACGCGTATATGAGCGAAAAATCGTATATACGATATGAAAGAATGTTAAAAACTTTGATTCCAATATAAAATAGATGTTTGATCTTATGAAATGCAATGTTCTGAATCGATTGGTAACATTTTTCTAACTGTGGCACAAGTATTATTAAAGATTTCACGATTTTATCTTCGCATATACCGAAATTCGCGTATGTCGATTACGTTTTTCGACAATTATCATATGAAAACGCGTATTTAAACATAGTAAAAACGTTATATTCTTGTTATATTCTTTATTCTGCATCGATAGAATATAAAATCATTGAAATTGAACGAGATTTCAAGTTTTCGTTTTTCGACGATACGCGTATATGAGCGAAAAATCGTATATACGATATGAAAGAATGTTCAAAACTTTGATTCCAATATAAAATAGATGTTTGATCTTATGAAATGCAATGTTCTGAATCGATTGGTAACATTTTTCTAACTGTGGCACAAGTATTATTAAAGATTTCAAGATTTTATCTTCGCATATACCGAAATTCGCGTATGTCGATTACGTTTTTCGACAATTATCATATGAAAACGCGTATTTGAACATAGTAAAAACGTTATATTCTTGTTATATTCTTTATTCTGCATCGATAGAATATAAAATCATTGAAATTGAACGAGATTTCAAGTTTTCGTTTTTCGACGATACGCGTATATGAGCGAAAAATCGTATATACGATATGAAAGAATGTTAAAAACTTTGATTCCAATATAAAATAGATGTTTGATCTTATGAAATGCAATGTTCTGAATCGATTGGTAACATTTTTCTAACTGTGGCACAAGTATTATTAAAGATTTCACGATTTTATCTTCGCATATACCGAAATTCGCGTATGTCGATTACGTTTTTCGACAATTATCATATGAAAACGCGTATTTAAACATAGTAAAAACGTTATATTCTTGTTATATTCTTTATTCTGCATCGATAGAATATAAAATCATTGAAATTGAACGAGATTTCAAGTTTTCGTTTTTCGACGATACGCGTATATGAGCGAAAAATCGTATATACGATATGAAAGAATGTTAAAAACTTTGATTCCAATATAAAATAGATGTTTGATCTTATGAAATGCAATGTTCTGAATCGATTGGTAACATTTTTCTAACTGTGGCACAAGTATTATTAAAGATTTCACGATTTTATCTTCGCATATACCGAAATTCGCGTATGTCGATTACGTTTTTCGACAATTATCATATGAAAACGCGTATTTAAACATAGTAAAAACGTTATATTCTTGTTATATTCTTTATTCTGCATCGATAGAATATAAAATCATTGAAATTGAACGAGATTTCAAGTTTTCGTTTTTCGACGATACGCGTATATGAGCGAAAAATCGTATATACGATATGAAAGAATGTTAAAAACTTTCATTCCAATATAAAATAGATGTTTGATCTTATGAAATGCAATGTTCTGAATCGATTGGTAACATTTTTCTAACTGTGGCACAAGTATTATTAAAGATTTCACGATTTTATCTTCGCATATACCGAAATTCGCGTATGTCGATTACGTTTTTCGACAATTATCATATGAAAACGCGTATTTAAACATAGTAAAAACGTTATATTCTTGTTATATTCTTTATTCTGCATCGATAGAATATAAAATCATTGAAATTGAACGAGATTTCAAGTTTTCGTTTTTCGTCGATACATGTATATGAGCGAAAAATCGTATATACGATATGAAAGAATGTTAAAAACTTTGATTCCAATATAAAATAGATGTTTGATCTTATGAAATGCAATGTTCTGAATCGATTGGTAACATTTTTCTAACTGTGGCACAAGTATTATTAAAGATTTCACGATTTTATTTTCGCATATACCGAAATTCGCGTATGTCGATTACGTTTTTCGACAATTATCATATGAAAACGCGTATTTAAACATAGTAGAAACGTTATATTCTTGTTATATTCTTTATTCTGCATCGATAGAATATAAAATCATTGAAATTGAACGAGATTTCTAGTTTTCGTTTTTCGACGATACGCGTATATGAGCGAAAAATCGTATATACGATATGAAAGAATGTTAAAAACTTTGATTCCAATATAAAATAGATGTTTGATCTTATGAAATGCAATGTTCTGAATCGATTGGTAACATTTTTCTAACTGTGGCACAAGTATTATTAAAGATTTCACGATTTTATCTTCGCATATACCGAAATTCGCGTATGTCGATTACGTTTTTCGACAATTATCATATGAAAACGCGTATTTAAACATAGTAAAAACGTTATATTCTTGTTATATTCTTTATTCTGCATCGATAGAATATAAAATCATTGAAATTGAACGAGATTTCAAGTTTTCGTTTTTGGACGATACGCGTATATGAGCGAAAAATCGTATATACGATATGAAAGAATGTTAAAAACTTTGATTCCAATATAAAATAGATGTTTGATCTTATGAAATGCAATGTTCTGAATCGATTGGTAACATTTTTCTAACTGTGGCACAAGTATTATTAAAGATTTCACGATTTTATCTTCGCATATACCGAAATTCGCGTATGTCGATTACGTTTTTCGACAATTATCATATGAAAACGCGTATTTAAACATAGTAAAAACGTTATATTCTTGTTATATTCTTTATTCTGCATCGATAGAATATAAAATCATTGAAATTGAACGAGATTTCAAGTTTTCGTTTTTCGACGATACGCGTATATGAGCGAAAAATCGTATATACGATATGAAAGAATGTTCAAAACTTTGATTCCAATATAAAATAGATGTTTGATCTTATGAAATGCAATGTTCTGAATCGATTGGTAACATTTTTCTAACTGTGGCACAAGTATTATTAAAGATTTCAAGATTTTATCTTCGCATATACCGAAATTCGCGTATGTCGATTACGTTTTTCGACAATTATCATATGAAAACGCGTATTTGAACATAGTAAAAACGTTATATTCTTGTTATATTCTTTATTCTGCATCGATAGAATATAAAATCATTGAAATTGAACGAGATTTCAAGTTTTCGTTTTTCGACGATACGCGTATATGAGCGAAAAATCGTATATACGATATGAAAGAATGTTAAAAACTTTGATTCCAATATAAAATAGATGTTTGATCTTATGAAATGCAATGTTCTGAATCGATTGGTAACATTTTTCTAACTGTGGCACAAGTATTATTAAAGATTTCACGATTTTATCTTCGCATATACCGAAATTCGCGTATGTCGATTACGTTTTTCGACAATTATCATATGAAAACGCGTATTTAAACATAGTAAAAACGTTATATTCTTGTTATATTCTTTATTCTGCATCGATAGAATATAAAATCATTGAAATTGAACGAGATTTCAAGTTTTCGTTTTTCGACGATACGCGTATATGAGCGAAAAATCGTATATACGATATGAAAGAATGTTAAAAACTTTGATTCCAATATAAAATAGATGTTTGATCTTATGAAATGCAATGTTCTGAATCGATTGGTAACATTTTTCTAACTGTGGCACAAGTATTATTAAAGATTTCACGATTTTATCTTCGCATATACCGAAATTCGCGTATGTCGATTACGTTTTTCGACAATTATCATATGAAAACGCGTATTTAAACATAGTAAAAACGTTATATTCTTGTTATATTCTTTATTCTGCATCGATAGAATATAAAATCATTGAAATTGAACGAGATTTCAAGTTTTCGTTTTTCGACGATACGCGTATATGAGCGAAAAATCGTATATACGATATGAAAGAATGTTAAAAACTTTGATTCCAATATAAAATAGATGTTTGATCTTATGAAATGCAATGTTCTGAATCGATTGGTAACATTTTTCTAACTGTGGCACAAGTATTATTAAAGATTTCACGATTTTATCTTCGCATATATCGAAATTCGCGTATGTCGATTACGTTTTTCGACAATTATCATATGAAAACGCGTATTTAAACATAGTAAAAACGTTATATTCTTGTTATATTCTTTATTCTGCATCGATAGAATATAAAATCATTGAAATTGAACGAGATTTCAAGTTTTCGTTTTTCGACGATACGCGTATATGAGCGAAAAATCGTATATACGATATGAAAGAATGTTAAAAACTTTGATTCCAATATAAAATAGATGTTTGATCTTATGAAATGCAATGTTCTGAATCGATTGGTGACATTTTTCTAACTGTGGCACAAGTATTATTAAAGATTTCACGATTTTATCTTCGCATATACCGAAATTCGCGTATGTCGATTACGTTTTTCGACAATTATCATATGAAAACGCGTATTTAAACATAGTAAAAACGTTATATTCTTGTTATATTCTTTATTCTGCATCGATAGAATATAAAATCATTGAAATTGAACGAGATTTCAAGTTTTCGTTTTTCGACGATACGCGTATATGAGCGAAAAATCGTATATACGATATGCAAGAATGTTAAAAACTTTGATTCCAATATAAAATAGATGTTTGATCTTATGAAATGCAATGTTCTGAATCGATTGGTAACATTTTTCTAACTGTGGCACAAGTATTATTAAAGATTTCACGATTTTATCTTCGCATATACCGAAATTCGCGTATGTCGATTACGTTTTTCGACAATTATCATATGAAAACGCGTATTTAAACATAGTAAAAACGTTATATTCTTGTTATATTCTTTATTCTGCATCGATAGAATATAAAATCATTGAAATTGAACGAGATTTCAAGTTTTCGTTTTTCGACGATACGCGTATATGAGCGAAAAATCGTATATACGATATGAAAGAATGTTAAAAACTTTGATTCCAATATAAAATAGATGTTTGATCTTATGAAATGCAATGATCTGAATCGATTGGTAACATTTTTCTAACTGTGGCACAAGTATTATTAAAGATTTCACAATTTTATCTTCGCATATACCGAAATTCGCGTATGTCGATTACGTTTTTCGACAATTATCATATGAAAACGCGTATTTAAACATAGTAAAAACGTTATATTCTTGTTATATTCTTTATTCTGCATCGATAGAATATAAAATCATTGAAATTGAACGAGATTTCAAGTTTTCGTTTTTCGACGATACGCGTATATGAGCGAAAAATCGTATATACGATATGAAAGAATGTTAAAAACTTTCATTCCAATATAAAATAGATGTTTGATCTTATGAAATGCAATGTTCTGAATCGATTGGTAACATTTTTCTAACTGTGGCACAAGTATTATTAAAGATTTCACGATTTTATCTTCGCATATACCGAAATTCGCGTATGTCGATTACGTTTTTCGACAATTATCATATGAAAACGCGTATTTAAACATAGTAAAAACGTTATATTCTTGTTATATTCTTTATTCTGCATCGATAGAATATAAAATCATTGAAATTGAACGAGATTTCAAGTTTTCGTTTTTCGTCGATACATGTATATGAGCGAAAAATCGTATATACGATATGAAAGAATGTTAAAAACTTTGATTCCAATATAAAATAGATGTTTGATCTTATGAAATGCAATGTTCTGAATCGATTGGTAACATTTTTCTAACTGTGGCACAAGTATTATTAAAGATTTCACGATTTTATTTTCGCATATACCGAAATTCGCGTATGTCGATTACGTTTTTCGACAATTATCATATGAAAACGCGTATTTAAACATAGTAGAAACGTTATATTCTTGTTATATTCTTTATTCTGCATCGATAGAATATAAAATCATTGAAATTGAACGAGATTTCTAGTTTTCGTTTTTCGACGATACGCGTATATGAGCGAAAAATCGTATATACGATATGAAAGAATGTTAAAAACTTTGATTCCAATATAAAATAGATGTTTGATCTTATGAAATGCAATGTTCTGAATCGATTGGTAACATTTTTCTAACTGTGGCACAAGTATTATTAAAGATTTCACGATTTTATCTTCGCATATACCGAAATTCGCGTATGTCGATTACGTTTTTCGACAATTATCATATGAAAACGCGTATTTAAACATAGTAAAAACGTTATATTCTTGTTATATTCTTTATTCTGCATCGATAGAATATAAAATCATTGAAATTGAACGAGATTTCAAGTTTTCGTTTTTGGACGATACGCGTATATGAGCGAAAAATCGTATATACGATATGAAAGAATGTTAAAAACTTTGATTCCAATATAAAATAGATGTTTGATCTTATGAAATGCAATGTTCTGAATCGATTGGTAACATTTTTCTAACTGTGGCACAAGTATTATTAAAGATTTCACGATTTTATCTTCGCATATACCGAAATTCGCGTATGTCGATTACGTTTTTCGACAATTATCATATGAAAACGCGTATTTAAACATAGTAAAAACGTTATATTCTTGTTATATTCTTTATTCTGCATCGATAGAATATAAAATCATTGAAATTGAACGAGATTTCAAGTTTTCGTTTTTCGACGATACGCGTATATGAGTGAAAAATCGTATATACGATATGAAAGAAAGTTAAAAACTTTGATTCCAATATAAAATAGATGTTTGATCTTATGAAATGCAATGTTCTGAATCGATTGGTAACATTTTTCTAACTGTGGCACAAGTATTATTAAAGATTTCACGATTTTATCTTCGCATATACCGAAATTCACGTATGTCGATTACGTTTTTCGACAATTATCATATGAAAACGCGTATTTAAACATAGTAAAAACGTTATATTCTTGTTATATTCTATATTCTGCATCGATAGAATATAAAATCATTGAAATTGAACGAGATTTCAAGTTTTCGTTTTTCGATGATACGCGTATATGAGCGAAAAATCGTATATACGATATGAAAGAATGTTAAAAACTTTGATTCCAATATAAAATAGATGTTTGATCTTATGAAATGCAATATTCTGAATCGATTGGTAACATTTTTCTAACTGTGGCACAAGTATTATTAAAGATTTCACGATTTTATCTTCGCATATACCGAAATTCGCGTATGTCGATTACGTTTTTCGACAATTATCATATGAAAACGCGTATTTAAACATAGTAAAAACGTTATATTCTTGTTATATTCTTTATTCTGCATCGATAGAATATAAAATCATTGAAATTGAACGAGATTTCAAGTTTCCGTTTTTCGACGATACGCGTATATGAGCGAAAAATCGTATATACGATATGAAAGAATGTTAAAAACTTTGATTCCAATATAAAATAGATGTTTGATCTTATGAAATGCAATGTTCTGAATCGATTGGTAACATTTTTCTAACTGTGGCACAAGTATTATTAAAGATTTCACGATTTTATCTTCGCATATACCGAAATTCGCGTATGTCGATTACGTTTTTCGACAATTATCATATGAAAACGCGTATTTAAACATAGTAAAAACGTTATATTCTTGTTATATTCTTTATTCTGCATCGATAGAATATAAAATCATTGAAATTGAACGAGATTTCAAGTTTTCGTTTTTCGACGATACGCGTATATGAGCGAAAAATCGTATATACGATATGAAAGAATGTTAAAAACTTTGATTCCAATATAAAATAGATGTTCGATCTTATGAAATGCAATGTTCTGAATCGATTGGTAACATTTTTCTAACTGTGGCACAAGTATTATTAAAGATTTCACGATTTTATCTTCGCATATACCGAAATTCGCGTATGTCGATTACGTTTTTCGACAATTATCATATGAAAACGCGTATTTAAACATAGTAAAAACGTTATATTCTTGTTATATTCTTTAATCTGCATCGATAGAATATAAAATCATTGAAATTGAACGAGATTTCAAGTTTTCGTTTTTCGACGATACGCGTATATGTGCGAAAAATCGTATATACGATATGAAAGAATGTTAAAAACTTTGATTCCAATATAAAATAGATGTTTGATCTTATGAAATGCAATGTTCTGAATCGATTGGTAACATTTTTCTAACTGTGGCACAAGTATTATTAAAGATTTCACGATTTTATCTTCGCATATACCGAAATTCGCGTATGTCGATTACGTTTTTCGACAATTATCATATGAAAACGCGTATTTAAACATAGTAAAAACGTTATATTCTTGTTATATTCTTTATTCTGCATCGATAGAATATAAAATCATTGAAATTGAACGAGATTTCAAGTTTTCGTTTTTCGACGATACGCGTATATGAGCGAAAAATCGTATATACGATATGAAAGAATGTTAAAAACTTTGATTCCAATATAAAATAGATGTTTGATCTTATGAAATGCAATGTTCTGAATCGATTGGTAACATTTTTCTAACTGTGGCACAAGTATTAGTAAAGATTTCACGATTTTATCTTCGCATATACCGAAATTCGCGTATGTCGATTACGTTTTTCGACAATTATCATATGAAAACGCGTATTTAAACATAGTATAAACGTTATATTCTTGTTATATTCTTTATTCTGCATCGATAGAATATAAAATCATTGAAATTGAACGAGATTTCAAGTTTTCGTTTTTCGACGATACGCGTATATGAGCGAAAAATCGTATATACGATATGAAAGAATGTTAAAAACTTTGATTCCAATATAAAATAGATGTTTGATCTTATGAAATGCAATGTTCTGAATCGATTGGTAACATTTTTCTAACTGTGGCACAAGTATTATTAAAGATTTCACGATTTTATCTTCGCATATACCGAAATTCGCGTATGTCGATTACGTTTTTCGACAATTATCATATGAAAACGCGTATTTAAACATAGTAAAAACGTTATATTCTTGTTATATTCTTTATTCTGCATCGATAGAATATAAAATCATTGAAATTGAACGAGATTTCAAGTTTTCGTTTTTCGACGATACGCGTATATGAGCGAAAAATCGTATATACGATATGAAAGAATGTTAAAAACTTTGATTCCAATATAAAATAGATGTTTGATTTTATGAAATGCAATGTTCTGAATCGATTGGTAACATTTTTCTAACTGTGGCACAAGTATTATTAAAGATTTCACGATTTTATCTTCGCATATACCGAAATTCGCGTATGTCGATTACGTTTTTCGACAATTATCATATGAAAACGCGTATTTAAACATAGTAAAAACGTTATATTCTTGTTATATTCTTTATTCTGCATCGATAGAATATAAAATCATTGAAATTGAAAGAGATTTCAAGTTTTCGTTTTTCGACCATACGCGTATATGAGCGAAAAATCGTATATACGATATGAAAGAATGTTAAAAACTTTGATTCCAATATAAAATAGATGTTTGATCATATGAAATGCAATGTTCTGAATCGATTGGTAACATTTTTCTAACTGTGGCACAAGTATTATTAAAGATTTCACGATTTTATCTTCGCATATACCGAAATTCGCGTATGTCGATTACGTTTTTCGACAATTATCATATGAAAACGCGTATTTAAACATAGTAAAAACGTTATATTCTTGTTATATTCTTTATTCTGCATCGATAGAATATAAAATCATTGAAATTGAACGAGATTTCAAGTTTTCGTTTTTCGACGATACGCGTATATGAGCGAAAATCGTATGTACGATATGAAAGAATGTTAAAAACTTTGATTCCAATATAAAATAGATGTTTGATCTTATGAAATGCAATGTTCTGAATCGATTGGTAATATTTTTCTAACTGTGGCACAAGTATTATTAAAGATTTCAAGATTTTATCTTCGCATATACCGAAATTCGCGTATGTCGATTAGGTTTTTCGACAATTATCATATGAAAACGCTTATTTGAACATAGTAAAAACGTTATATTCTTGTTATATTCTTTATTCTGCATCGATAGAATATAAAATCATAGAAATTGAACGAGATTTCAAGTTTTCGTTTTTCGACGATACGCGTATATGAGCGAAAAATCGTATATACGATATGAAAGAATGTTAAAAACTTTGATTCCAATATAAAATAGATGTTTGATCTTATGAAATGCAATGTTCTGAATCGATTGGTAACATTTTTCTAACTATGGCACAAGTATTATTAAAGATTTCACGATTTTATCTTCGCATATACCGAAATTCGCGTATGTCGATTACGTTTTTCGACAATTATCATATGAAAACGCGTATTTAAACATAGTAAAAACGTTATATTCTTGTTATATTCTTTATTCTGCATCGATAGAATATAAAATCATTGAAATTGAACGAGATTTCAAGTTTTCGTTTTTCGACGATACGCGTATATGAGCGAAAAATCGTATATACGATATGAAAGAATGTTAAAATCTTTGATTCCAATATAAAATAGATGTTTGATCTTATGAAATGCAATGTTCTGAATCGATTGGTAACATTTTTCTAACTGTGGCACAAGTATTATTAGAGATTTCACGATTTTATCTTCGCATATACCGAAATTCGCGTATGTCGATTACGTTTTTCGACAATTATCATATGAAAACGCGTATTTAAACATAGTAAAAACGTTATATTCATGTTATATTCTTTATTCTGCATCGATAGAATATAAAATCATTGAAATTGAACGAGATTTCAAGTTTTCGTTTTTCGACGATACGCGTATATGAGCGAAAAATCGTATATACGATATGAAAGAATGTTAAAAACTTTGATTCCAATATAAAATAGATGTTTGATCTTATGAAATGCAATGTTCTGAATCGATTGGTAACATTTTTCTAAGTGTGGCACAAGTATTATTAAAGATTTCACGATTTTATCTTCGCATATACCGAAATTCGCGTATGTCGATTACGTTTTTCGACAATTATCATATGAAAACGCGTATTTAAACATAGTAAAAACGTTATATTCTTGTTATATTCTTTATTCTGCATCGATAGAATATAAAATCATTGAAATTGAACGAGATTTCAAGTTTTCGTTTTTCGACGATACGCGTATATGAGCGAAAAATCGTATATACGATATGAAAGAATGTTAGAAACTTTGATTCCAATATAAAATAGATGTTTGATCTTATGAAATGCAATGTTCTGAATCGGTTGGTAACATTTTTCTAACTGTGGCACAAGTATTATTAAAGATTTCACGATTTTATCTTCGCATATACCGAAATTCGCGTATGTCGATTACGTTTTTCGACAATTATCATATGAAAACGCGTATTTAAACATAGTAAAAACGTTATATTCTTGTTATATTCTTTATTCTGCATCGATAGAATATAAAATCATTGAAATTGAACGAGATTTCAATTTTTCGTTTTTCGACGATACGCGTATATGAGCGAAAAATCGTATATACGATATGAAAGAATGTTAAAAACTTTGATTCCAATATAAAATAGATGTTTGATCTTATGAAATGCAATGTTCTGAATCGATTGGTAACATTTTTCTAACTGTGGCACAAGTATTATTAAAGATTTCACGATTTTATCTTCGCATATACCGAAATTCGCGTATGTCGATTACGTTTTTCGACAATTATCATATGAAAACGCGTATTTAAACATAGTAAAAACGTTATATTCTTGTTATATTCTTTATTCTGCATCGATAGAATATAAAATCATTGAAATTGAACGAGATTTCAAGTTTTCGTTTTTCGACGATACGCGTATATGAGCGAAAAATCGTATATACGATATGAAAGAATGTTCAAAACTTTGATTCCAATATAAAATAGATGTTTGATCTTATGAAATGCAATGTTCTGAATCGATTGGTAACATTTTTCTAACTGTGGCACAAGTATTATTAAAGATTTCACGATTTTATCTTCGCATATACCGAAATTCGCGTATGTCGATTACGTTTTTCGACAATTATCATATGAAAACGCGTATTTAAACATAGTAAAAACGTTATATTCTTGTTATATTCTTTATTCTGCATCGATAGAATATAAAATCATTGAAATTGAACGAGATTTCAAGTTTTCGTTTTTCGACGATACGCGTATATGAGCGAAAAATCGTATATACGATATGAAAGAATGTTAAAAACTTTGATTCCAATATAAAATAGATGTTTGATCTTATGAAATGCAATGTTCTGAATCGATTGATAACATTTTTCTAACTGTGGCACAAGTATTATTAAAGATTTCACGATTCTATCTTCGCATATACCGAAATTCGCGTATGTCGATTACGTTTTTCGACAATTATCATATGAAAACGCGTATTTAAACATAGTAAAAACGTTATATTCTTGTTATATTCTTTATTCTGCATCGATAGAATATAAAATCATTGAAATTGAACGAGATTTCAAGTTTTCGTTTTTCGACGATACGCGTATATGAGCGAAAAATCGTATATACGATATGAAAGAATGTTAAAAACTTTGATTCCAATATAAAATAGATGTTTGATCTTATGAAATGCAATGTTCTGAATCGATTGGTAACATTTTTCTAACTGTGGCACAAGTATTATTAAAGATTTCACGATTTTATCTTCGCATATACCGAAATTCGCGTATGTCGATTACGTTTTTCGACAATTATCATATGAAAACGCGTATTTAAACATAGTAAAAACGTTATATTCTTGTTATATTCTTTATTCTGCATCGATAGAATATAAAATCATTGAAATTGAACGAGATTTCAAGTTTCCGTTTTTCGACGATACGCGTATATGAGCGAAAAATCGTATATACGATATGAAAGAATGTTAAAAACTTTGATTCCAATATAAAATAGATGTTTGATCTTATGAAATGCAATGTTCTGAATCGATTGGTAACATTTTTCTAACTGTGGCACAAGTATTATTAAAGATTTCACGATTTTATCTTCGCATATACCGAAATTCGCGTATGTCGATTACGTTTTTCGACAATTATCATATGAAAACGCGTATTTAAACATAGTAAAAACGTTATATTCTTGTTATATTCTTTATTCTGCATCGATAGAATATAAAATCATTGAAATTGAACGAGATTTCAAGTTTTCGTTTTTCGACGATACGCGTATATGAGCGAAAAATCGTATATACGATATGAAAGAATGTTAAAAACTTTGATTCCAATATAAAATAGATGTTCGATCTTATGAAATGCAATGTTCTGAATCGATTGGTAACATTTTTCTAACTGTGGCACAAGTATTATTAAAGATTTCACGATTTTATCTTCGCATATACCGAAATTCGCGTATGTCGATTACGTTTTTCGACAATTATCATACGAAAACGCGTATTTAAACATAGTAAAAACGTTATATTCTTGTTATATTCTTTATTCTGCATCGATAGAATATAAAATCATTGAAATTGAACGAGATTTCAAGTTTTCGTTTTTCGACGATACGCGTATATGAGCGAAAAATCGTATATACGATATGAAAGAATGTTAAAAACTTTGATTCCAATATAAAATAGATGTTTGATCTTATGAAATGCAATGTTCTGAATCGATTGGTAACATTTTTCTAACTGTGGCACAAGTATTATTAAAGATTTCACGATTTTATCTTCTCATATACCGAAATTCGCGTATGTCGATTACGTTTTTCGACAATTATCATATGAAAACGCGTATTTAAACATAGTATAAACGTTATATTCTTGTTATATTCTTTATTCTGCATCGATAGAATATAAAATCATTGAAATTGAACGAGATTTCAAGTTTTCGTTTTTCGACGATACGCGTATATGAGCGAAAAATCGTATATACGATATGAAAGAATGTTCAAAACTTTGATTCCAATATAAAATAGATGTTTGATCTTATGAAATGCAATGTTCTGAATCGATTGGTAACATTTTTCTAACTGTGGCACAAGTATTATTAAAGATTTCACGATTTTATCTTCGCATATACCGAAATTCGCGTATGTCGATTACGTTTTTCGACAATTATCATATGAAAACGCGTATTTAAACATAGTAAAAACGTTATATTCTTGTTATATTCTTTATTCTGCATCGATAGAATATAAAATCATTGAAATTGAACGAGATTTCAAGTTTTCGTTTTTCGACGATACGCGTATATGAGCGAAAAATCGTATATACGATATGAAAGAATGTTAAAAACTTTGATTCCAATATAAAATAGATGTTTGATCTTATGATATGCAATGTTCTGAATCGATTTTTAACATTTTTCTAACTGTGGCACAAGTATTATTAAAGATTTCACGATTTTATCTTCGCATATACCGAAATTCGCGTATGTCGATTACGTTTTTCGACAATTATCATATGAAAACGCGTATTTAAACATAGTAAAAACGTTATATTCTTGTTATATTCTTTATTCTGCATCGATAGAATATAAAATCATTGAAATTGAACGAGATTTCAAGTTTTCGTTTTTCGACGATACGCGTATATGAGCGAAAAATCGTATATACGATATGAAAGAATGTTAAAAACTTTGATTCCAATATAAAATAGATGTTTGATCTTATGAAATGCAATGTTCTGAATCGATTGGTAACATTTTTCTAACTGTGGCACAAGTATTATTAAAGATTTCACGATTTTATCTTCGCATATACCGAAATTCGCGTATGTCGATTACGTTTTTCGACAATTATCATATGAAAACGCGTATTTAAACATAGTAAAAACGTTATATTCTTGTTATATTCTTTATTCTGCATCCATAGAATATAAAATCATTGAAATTGAACGAGATTTCAAGTTTTCGTCTTTCGACGATACGCGTATATGAGCGAAAAATCGTATATACGATATGAAAGAATGTTAAAAACTTTGATTCCAATATAAAATAGATGTTTGATCTTATGAAATGCAATGTTCTGAATCGATTGGTAACATTTTTCTAACTGTGGCACAAGTATTATTAAAGATTTCACGATTTTATCTTCGCATATACCGAAATTCGCGTTTGTCGATTACGTTTTTCGACAATTATCATATGAAAACGCGTATTTAAACATAGTAAAAACGTTATATTCTTGTTATATTCTTTATTCTGCATCGATAGAATATAAAATCATTGAAATTGAACGAGATTTCAAGTTTTCGTTTTTCGACGATACGCGTATATGAGCGAAAAATCGTATATACGATATGAAAGAATGTTAAAAACTTTGATTCCAATATAAAATAGATGTTTGATCTTATGAAATGCAATGTTCTGAATCGATTGGTAACATTTTTCTAACTGTGGCACAAGTATTATTAAAGATTTCACGATTTTATCTTCGCATATACCGAAATTCGCGTATGTCGATTACGTTTTTCGACAATTATCATATGAAAACGCGTATTTAAACATAGTAAAAACGTTATATTCTTGTTATATTCTTTATTCTGCATCGATAGAATATAAAATCATTGAAATTGAACGAGATTTCAAGTTTTCGTTTTTCGACGATACGCGTATATGAGCGAAAAATCGTATATACGATATGAAAGAATGTTAAAAACTTTGATTCCAATATAAAATAGATGTTTGATCTTATGAAATGCAATGTTCTGAATCGATTGGTAACATTTTTCTAACTGTGGCACAAGTATTATTAAAGATTTCACGATTTTATCTTCGCATATACCGAAATTCGCGTATGTCGATTACGTTTTTCGACAATTATCATATGAAAACGCGTATTTAAACATAGTAAAAACGTTATATTCTTGTTATATTCTTTATTCTGCATCGATAGAATATAAAATCATTGAAATTGAACGAGATTTCAAGTTTTCGTTTTTCGACGATACGCGTATATGAGCGAAAAATCGTATATACGATATGAAAGAATGTTAAAAACTTTGATTCCAATATAAAATAGATGTTTGATCTTATGATATGCAATGTTCTGAATCGATTTTTAACATTTTTCTAACTGTGGCACAAGTATTATTAAAGATTTCACGATTTTATCTTCGCATATACCGAAATTCGCGTATGTCGATTACGTTTTTCGACAATTATCATATGAAAACGCGTATTTAAACATAGTAAAAACGTTATATTCTTGTTATATTCTTTATTCTGCATCGATAGAATTTAAAATCATTGAAATTGAACGAGATTTCAAGTTTTCGTTTTTCGACGATACGCGTATATTAGCGAAAAATCGTATATACGATATGAAAGAATGTTAAAAACTTTGATTCCAATATAAAATAGATGTTTGATCTTATGAAATGCAATGTTCTGAATCGATTGGTAACATTTTTCTAACTGTGGCACAAGTATTATTAAAGATTTCACGATTTTATCTTCGCATATACCGAAATTCGCGTATGTCGATTACGTTTTTCGACAATTATCATATGAAAACGCGTATTTAAACATAGTAAAAACGTTATATTCTTGTTATATTCTTTATTCTGCATCGATAGAATATAAAATCATTGAAATTGAACGAGATTTCAAGTTTTCGTTTTTCGACGATACGCGTATATGAGCGAAAAATCGTATATACGATATGAAAGAATGTTAAAAACTTTGATTCCAATATAAAATAGATGTTTGATCTTATGAAATGCAATGTTCTGAATCGATTGGTAACATTTTTCTAACTGTGGCACAAGTATTATTAAAGATTTCACGATTTTATCTTCGCATATACCGAAATTCGCGTATGTCGATTACGTTTTTCGACAATTATCATATGAAAACGCGTATTTAAACATAGTAAAAACGTTATATTCTTGTTATATTCTTTATTCTGCATCGATAGAATATAAAATCATTGAAATTGAACGAGATTTCAAGTTTTCGTTTTTCGACGATACGCGTATATGAGCGAAAAATCGTATATACGATATGAAAGAATGTTAAAAACTTTGATTCCAATATAAAATAGATGTTTGCTCTTATGAAATGCAATGTTCTGAGTCGATTGGTAACATTTTTCTAACTGTGGCACAAGTATTATTAAAGATTTCACGATTTTATCTTCGCATATACCGAAATTCGCGTATGTCGATTACGTTTTTCGACAATTATCATATGAAAACGCGTATTTAAACATAGTAAAAACGTTATATTCTTGTTATATTCTTTATTCTGCATCGATAGAATATAAAATCATTGAAATTGAACGAGATTTCAAGTTTTCGTTTTTCGACGATACGCGTATATGAGCGAAAAATCGTATATACGATATGAAAGAATGTTCAAAACTTTGATTCCAATATAAAATAGATGTTTGATCTTATGAAATGCAATGTTCTGAATCGATTGGTAACATTTTTCTAACTGTGGCACAAGTATTATTAAAGATTTCAAGATTTTATCTTCGCATATACCGAAATTCGCGTATGTCGATTACGTTTTTCGACAATTATCATATGAAAACGCGTATTTGAACATAGTAAAAACGTTATATTCTTGTTATATTCTTTATTCTGCATCGATAGAATATAAAATCATAGAAATTGAACGAGATTTCAAGTTTTCGTTTTTCGACGATACGCGTATATGAGCGAAAAATCGTATATACGATATGAAAGAATGTTAAAAACTTTGATTCCAATATAAAATAGATGTTTGATCTTATGAAATGCAATGTTCTGAATCGATTGGTAACATTTTTCTAACTATGGCACAAGTATTATTAAAGATTTCACGATTTTATCTTCGCATATACCGAAATTCGCGTATGTCGATTACGTTTTTCGACAATTATCATATGAAAACGCGTATTTAAACATAGTAAAAACGTTATATTCTTGTTATATTCTTTATTCTGCATCGATAGAATATAAAATCATTGAAATTGAACGAGATTTCAAGTTTTCGTTTTTCGACGATACGCGTATATGAGCGAAAAATCGTATATACGATATGAAAGAATGTTAAAAACTTTGATTCCAATATAAAATAGATGTTTGATCTTATGAAATGCAATGTTCTGATTCGATTGATAACATTTTTCTAACTGTGGCACAAGTATTATTAAAGATTTCACGATTCTATCTTCGCATATACCGAAATTCGCGTATGTCGATTACGTTTTTCGACAATTATCATATGAAAACGCGTATTTAAACATAGTAAAAACGTTATATTCTTGTTATATTCTTTATTCTGCATCGATAGAATATAAAATCATTGAAATTGAACGAGATTTCAAGTTTTCGTTTTTCGACGATACGCGTATATGAGCGAAAAATCGTATATACGATATGAAAGAATGTTAAAAACTTTGATTCCAATATAAAATAGATGTTTGATCTTATGAAATGCAATGTTCTGAATCGATTGGTAACATTTTTCTAACTGTGGCACAAGTATTATTAAAGATTTCACGATTTTATCTTCGCATATACCGAAATTCGCGTATGTCGATTACGTTTTTCGACAATTATCCTATGAAAACGCGTATTTAAACATAGTAAAAACGTTATATTCTTGTTATATTCTTTATTCTGCATCGATAGATTATAAAATCATTGAAATTGAACGAGATTTCAAGTTTTCGTTTTTCGACGATACGCGTATATGAGCGAAAAATCGTATGTACGATATGAAAGAATGTTAAAAACTTTGATTCCAATATAAAATAGATGTTTGATCTTATGAAATGCAATGTTCTGAATCGATTGGTAACATTTTTCTAACTGTGACACAAGTATTATTAAAGATTTCACGATTTTATCTTCGCATATACCGAAATTCGCGTATGTCGATTACGTTTTTCGACAATTATCATATGAAAACGCGTATTTAAACATAGTAAAAACGTTATATTCTTGTTATATTCTTTATTCTGCATCGATAGAATATAAAATCATTGAAATTGAACGAGATTTCAAGTTTTCGTTTTTCGACGATACGCGTATATGAGCGAAAAATCGTATATACGATATGAAAGAATGTTAAAAACTTTGATTCCAATATAAAATAGATGTTTGCTCTTATGAAATGCAATGTTCTGAATCGATTGGTAACATTTTTCTAACTGTGGCACAAGTATTATTAAAGATTTCACGATTTTATCTTCGCATATACCGAAATTCGCGTATGTCGATTACGTTTTTCGACAATTATCATATGAAAACGCGTATTTAAACATAGTAAAAACGTTATATTCTTGTTATATTCTTTATTCTGCATCGATAGAATATAAAATCATTGAAATTGAACGAGATTTCAAGTTTTCGTTTTTCGACGATACGCGTATATGAGCGAAAAATCGTATATACGATATGAAAGAATGTTCAAAACTTTGATTCCAATATAAAATAGATGTTTGATCTTATGAAATGCAATGTTCTGAATCGATTGGTAACATTTTTCTAACTATGGCACAAGTATTATTAAAGATTTCACGATTTTATCTTCGCATATACCGAAATTCGCGTATGTCGATTACGTTTTTCGACAATTATCATATGAAAACGCGTATTTAAACATAGTAAAAACGTTATATTCTTGTTATATTCTTTATTCTGCATCGATAGAATATAAAATCATTGAAATTGAACGAGATTTCAAGTTTTCGTTTTTCGACGATACGCGTATATGAGCGAAAAATCGTATATACGATATGAAAGAATGTTAAAAACTTTGATTCCAATATAAAATAGATGTTTGATCTTATGAAATGCAATGTTTTGAATCGATTGGTAACATTTTTCTAACTGTGGCACAAGTATTATTAAAGATTTCACGATTTTATCTTCGCATATACCGAAATTCGCGTATGTCGATTAAGTTTTTCGACAATTATCATATGAAAACGCGTATTTAAACATAGTAAAAACGTTATATTCTTGTTATATTCTTTATTCTGCATCGATAGAATATAAAATCATTGAAATTGAACGAGATTTCAAGTTTTCGTTTTTCGACGATACGCGTATATGAGCGAAAAATCGTATATACGATATGAAAGAATGTTAAAAACTTTGATTCCAATATAAAATAGATGTTTGATCTTATGAAATGCAATGTTCTGAATCGATTGATAACATTTTTCTAACTGTGGCACAAGTATTATTAAAGATTTCACGATTCTATCTTCGCATATACCGAAATTCGCGTATGTCGATTACGTTTTTCGACAATTATCATATGAAAACGCGTATTTAAACATAGTAAAAACGTTATATTCTTGTTATATTCTTTATTCTGCATCGATAGAATATAAAATCATTGAAATTGAACGAGATTTCAAGTTTTCGTTTTTCGACGATACGCGTATATGAGCGAAAAATCGTATATACGATTTGAAAGAATGTTAAAAACTTTGATTCCAATATAAAATAGATGTTTGATCTTATGAAATGCAATGTTCTGAATCGATTGGTAACATTTTTCTAACTGTGGCACAAGTATTATTAAAGATTTCACGATTTTATCTTCGCATATACCGAAATTCGCGTATGTCGATTACGTTTTTCGACAATTATCATATGAAAACGCGTATTTAAACATAGTAAAAACGTTATATTCTTGTTATATTCTTTATTCTGCATCGATAGAATATAAAATCATTGAAATTGAACGAGATTTCAAGTTTTCGTTTTTCGACGATACGCGTATATGAGCGAAAAATCGTATATACGATATGAAAGAATGTTAAAAACTTTGATTCCAATATAAAATAGATGTTTGATCTTATGAAATGCAATGTTCTGAATCGATTGGTAACATTTTTCTAACTGTGGCACAAGTATTATTAAAGATTTCACGATTTTATCTTCGCATATACCGAAATTCGCGTATGTCGATTACGTTTTTCGACAATTATCATATGAAAACGCGTATTTAAACATAGTAAAAACGTTATATTCTTGTTATATTCTTTATTCTGCATCGATAGAATATAAAATCATTGAAATTGAACGAGATTTCAAGTTTTCGTTTTTCGACGATACGCGTATATGAGCGAAAAATCGTATATACGATATGAAAGAATGTTAAAAACTTTGATTCCAATATAAAATAGATGTTTGATCTTATGAAATGCAATGTTTTGAATCGATTGGTAACATTTTTCTAACTGTGGCACAAGTATTATTAAAGATTTCACGATTTTATCTTCGCATATACCGAAATTCGCGTATGTCGATTAAGTTTTTCGACAATTATCATATGAAAACGCGTATTTAAACATAGTAAAAACGTTATATTCTTGTTATATTCTTTATTCTGCATCGATAGAATATAAAATCATTGAAATTGAACGAGATTTCAAGTTTTCGTTTTTCGACGATACGCGTATATGAGCGAAAAATCGTATATACGATATGAAAGAATGTTAAAAACTTTGATTCCAATATAAAATAGATGTTTGATCTTATGAAATGCAATGTTCTGAATCGATTGATAACATTTTTCTAACTGTGGCACAAGTATTATTAAAGATTTCACGATTCTATCTTCGCATATACCGAAATTCGCGTATGTCGATTACGTTTTTCGACAATTATCATATGAAAACGCGTATTTAAACATAGTAAAAACGTTATATTCTTGTTATATTCTTTATTCTGCATCGATAGAATATAAAATCATTGAAATTGAACGAGATTTCAAGTTTTCGTTTTTCGACGATACGCGTATATGAGCGAAAAATCGTATATACGATTTGAAAGAATGTTAAAAACTTTGATTCCAATATAAAATAGATGTTTGATCTTATGAAATGCAATGTTCTGAATCGATTGGTAACATTTTTCTAACTGTGGCACAAGTATTATTAAAGATTTCACGATTTTATCTTCGCATATACCGAAATTCGCGTATGTCGATTACGTTTTTCGACAATTATCATATGAAAACGCGTATTTAAACATAGTAAAAACGTTATATTCTTGTTATATTCTTTATTCTGCATCGATAGAATATAAAATCATTGAAATTGAACGAGATTTCAAGTTTTCGTTTTTCGACGATACGCGTATATGAGCGAAAAATCGTATATACGATATGAAAGAATGTTAAAAACTTTGATTCCAATATAAAATAGATGTTTGATCTTATGAAATGCAATGTTCTGAATCGATTGGTAACATTTTTCTAACTGTGGCACAAGTATTATTAAAGATTTCACGATTTTATCTTCGCATATACCGAAATTCGCGTATGTCGATTACGTTTTTCGACAATTATCATATGAAAACGCGTATTTAAACATAGTAAAAACGTTATATTCTTGTTATATTCTTTATTCTGCATCGATAGAATATAAAATCATTGAAATTGAACGAGATTTCAAGTTTTCGTTTTTCGACGATACGCGTATATGAGCGAAAAATCGTATATACGATATGAAAGAATGTTCAAAACTTTGATTCCAATATAAAATAGATGTTTGATCTTATGAAATGCAATGTTCTGAATCGATTGGTAACATTTTTCTAACTGTGGCACAAGTATTATTAAAGATTTCAAGATTTCATCTTCGCATATACCGAAATTCGCGTATGTCGATTACGTTTTTCGACAATTATCATATGAAAACGCGTATTTAAACATAGTAAAAACGTTATATTCTTGTTATATTCTTTATTCTGCATCGATAGAATATAAAATCATAGAAATTGAACGAGATTTCAAGTTTTCGTTTTTCGACGATACGCGTATATGAGCGAAAAATCGTATATACGATATGAAAGAATGTTAAAAACTTTGATTCCAATATAAAATAGATGTTTGATCTTATGAAATGCAATGTTCTGAATCGATTGGTAACATTTTTCTAACTATGGCACAAGTATTATTAAAGATTTCACGATTTTATCTTCGCATATACCGAAATTCGCGTATGTCGATTACGTTTTTCGACAATTATCATATGAAAACGCGTATTTAAACATAGTAAAAACGTTATATTCTTGTTATATTCTTTATTCTGCATCGATAGAATATAAAATCATAGAAATTGAACGAGATTTCAAGTTTTCGTTTTTCGACGATACGCGTATATGAGCGAAAAATCGTATATACGATATGAAAGAATGTTAAAAACTTTGATTCCAATATAAAATAGATGTTTGATCTTATGAAATGCAATGTTCTGAATCGATTGATAACATTTTTCTAACTGTGGCACAAGTATTATTAAAGATTTCACGATTCTATCTTCGCATATACCGAAATTCGCGTATGTCGATTACGTTTTTCGACAATTATCATATGAAAACGCGTATTTAAACATAGTAAAAACGTTATATTCTTGTTATATTCTTTATTCTGCATCGATAGAATATAAAATCATTGAAATTCAACGAGATTTCAAGTTTTCGTTTTTCGACGATACGCGTATATGAGCGAAAAATCGTATATACGATTTGAAAGAATGTTAAAAACTTTGATTCCAATATAAAATAGATGTTTGATCTTATGAAATGCAATGTTCTGAATCGATTGGTAACATTTTTCTAACTGTGGCACAAGTATTATTAAAGATTTCACGATTTTATCTTCGCATATACCGAAATTCGCGTATGTCGATTACGTTTTTCGACAATTATCATATGAAAACGCGTATTTAAACATAGTAAAAACGTTATATTCTTGTTATATTCTTTATTCTGCATCGATAGAATATAAAATCATTGAAATTGAACGAGATTTCAAGTTTTCGTTTTTCGACGATACGCGTATATGAGCGAAAAATCGTATATACGATATGAAAGAATGTTAAAAACTTTGATTCCAATATAAAATAGATGTTTGATCTTATGAAATGCAATGTTCTGAATCGATTAGTAACATTTTTCTAACTGTGGCACAATTATTATTAAAGATTTCACGATTTTATCCTCGCATATACCGAAATTCGCGTATGTCGATTACGTTTTTCGACAATTATCATATGAAAACGCGTATTTAAACATAGTAAAAACGTTATATTCTTGTTATATTCTTTATTCTGCATCGATAGAATATAAAATCATTGAAATTGAACGAGATTTCAAGTTTTCGTTTTTCGACGATACGCGTATATGAGCGAAAAATCGTATATACGATATGAAAGAATGTTCAAAACTTTGATTCCAATATAAAATAGATGTTTGATCTTATGAAATGCAATGTTCTGAATCGATTGGTAACATTTTTCTAACTGTGGCACAAGTATTATTAAAGATTTCAAGATTTCATCTTCGCATATACCGAAATTCGCGTATGTCGATTACGTTTTTCGACAATTATCATATGAAAACGCGTATTTAAACATAGTAAAAACGTTATATTCTTGTTATATTCTTTATTCTGCATCGATAGAATATAAAATCATAGAAATTGAACGAGATTTCAAGTTTTCGTTTTTCGACGATACGCGTATATGAGCGAAAAATCGTATATACGATATGAAAGAATGTTAAAAACTTTGATTCCAATATAAAATAGATGTTTGATCTTATGAAATGCAATGTTCTGAATCGATTGGTAACATTTTTCTAACTATGGCACAAGTATTATTAAAGATTTCACGATTTTATCTTCGCATATACCGAAATTCGCGTATGTCGATTACGTTTTTCGACAATTATCATATGAAAACGCGTATTTAAACATAGTAAAAACGTTATATTCTTGTTATATTCTTTATTCTGCATCGATAGAATATAAAATCATTGAAATTGTACGAGATTTCAAGTTTTCGTTTTTCGACGATACGCGTATATGAGCGAAAAATCGTATATACGATATGAAAGAATGTTAAAAACTTTGATTCCAATATAAAATAGATGTTTGATCTTATGAAATGCAATGTTCTGAATCGATTGGTAACATTTTTCTAACTGTGGCACAAGTATTATTAAAGATTTCACGATTTTATCTTCGCATATACCGAAATTCGCGTATGTCGATTACGTTTTTCGACAATTATCATATGAAAACGCGTATTTAAACATAGTAAAAACGTTATATTCTTGTTATATTCTTTATTCTGCATCGATAGAATATAAAATCATTGAAATTGAACGAGATTTCAAGTTTTCGTTTTTCGACGATACGCGTATATGAGCGAAAAATCGTATATACGATATGAAAGAATGTTAAAAACTTTGATTCCAATATAAAATAGATGTTTGATCTTATGAAATGCAATGTTCTGAATCGATTGGTAACATTTTTCTAACTGTGGCACAAGTATTATTAAAGATTTCACGATTTTATCTTCGCATATACCTAAATTCGCGTATGTCGATTACGTTTTTCGACAATTATCATATGAAAACGCGTATTTAAACATAGTAAAAACGTTATATTCTTGTTATATTCTTTATTCTGCATCGATAGAATATAAAATCATTGAAATTGAACGAGATTTCAAGTTTTCGTTTTTCGACGATACGCGTATATGAGCGAAAAATCGTATATACGATATGAAAGAATGTTAAAAACTTTGATTCCAATATAAAATAGATGTTTGATCTTATGAAATGCAATGTTCTGAATCGATTGATAATATTTTTCTAACTGTGGCACAAGTATTATTAAAGATTTCACGATTCTATCTTCGCATATACCGAAATTCGCGTATGTCGATTACGTTTTTCGACAATTATCATATGAAAACGCGTATTTAAACATAGTAAAAACGTTATATTCTCTTCATATTCTTTATTCTGCATCGATAGAATATAAAATCATTGAAATTGAACGAGATTTCAAGTTTTCGTTTTTCGACGATACGCGTATATGAGCGAAAAATCCTATATACGATATGAAAGAATGTTAAAAACTTTGATTCCAATATAAAATATATGTTTGATCTTATGAAATGCAATGTTCTGAATCGATTGGTAACATTTTTCTAACTGTGGCACAAGTATTATTAAAGATTTCACGATTTTATCTTCGCATATACCGAAATTCGCGTATGTCGATTACGTTTTTCGACAATTATCATATGAAAACGCGTATTTAAACATAGTAAAAAACGTTATATTCTTGTTATATTCATTATTCTGCATCGATAGAATATAAAATCATTGAAATTGAACGAGATTTCAAGTTTTCGTTTTTCGACGATACGAGTATATGAGCGAAAAATCGTATATACGATATGAAAGAATGTTAAAAACTTTGATTCCAATAAAAAATAGATGTTTGATCTTATGAAATGCAATGTTCTGAATCGATTGGTAACATTTTTCTAACTGTGGCACAAGTATTATTAAAGATTTCACGATTTTATCTTCGCATATACCGAAATTCGCGTATGTCGATTACGTTTTTCGACAATTATCATATGAAAACGCGTATTTAAACATAGTAAAAACGTTATATTCTTGTTATATTCTTTATTCTGCATCGATAGAATATAAAATCATTGAAATTGAACGAGATTTCAAGTTTTCGTTTTTCGACGATACGCGTATATGAGCGAAAAATCGTATATACGATATGAAAGAATGTTAAAAACTTTGATTCCAATATAAAATAGATGTTTGATCTTATGAAATGCAATGTTCTGAATCGATTGGTAACATTTTTCTAACTGTGGCACAAGTATTATTAAAGATTTCACGATTTTATCTTCGCATATACCGAAATTCGCGTATGTCGATTACGTTTTTCGACAATTATCATATGAAAACGCGTATTTAAACATAGTAAAAACGTTATATTCTTGTTATATTCTTTAATCTGCATCGATAGAATATAAAATCATTGAAATTGAACGAGATTTCAAGTTTTCGTTTTTCGACGATACGCGTATATGAGCGAAAAATCGTATATACGATATGGAAGAATGTTAAAAACTTTGATTCCAATATAAAATAGATGTTTGATCTTATGAAATGCAATGTTCTGAATCGATTGGTAACATTTTTCTAACTGTGGCACAAGTATTATTAAAGATTTCACGATTTTATCTTCGCATATACCTAAATTCGCGTATGTCGATTACGTTTTTCGACAATTATCATATGAAAACGCGTATTTAAACATAGTAAAAACGTTATATTCTTGTTATATTCTTTATTCTGCATCGATAGAATATAAAATCATTGAAATTGAACGAGATTTCAAGTTTTCGTTTTTCTACGATACGCGTATATGAGCGAAAAATCGTATATACGATATGAAAGAATGTTAAAAACTTTGATTCCAATATAAAATAGATGTTTGATCTTATGAAATGCAATGTTCTGAATCGATTGGTAACATTTTTCTAACTGTGGCACAAGTATTATTAAAGATTTCACGATTTTATCTTCGCATATACCGAAATTCGCGTATGTCGATTACGTTTTTCGACAATTATCATATGAAAACGCGTATTTAAACATAGTAAAAACGTTATATTCTCTTCATATTCTTTATTCTGCATCGATAGAATATAAAATCATTGAAATTGAACGAGATTTCAAGTTTTCGTTTTTCGACGATACGCGTATATGAGCGAAAAATCCTATATACGATATGAAAGAATGTTAAAAACTTTGATTCCAATATAAAATAGATGTTTGATCTTATGAAATGCAATGTTCTGAATCGATTGGTAACATTTTTCTAACTGTGGCACAAGTATTATTAAAGATTTCACGATTTTATCTTCGCATATACCGAAATTCGCGTATGTCGATTACGTTTTTCGACAATTATCATATGAAAACGCGTATTTAAACATAGTAAAAACGTTATATTCTTGTTATATTCTTTAATCTGCATCGATAGAATATAAAATCATTGAAATTGAACGTGATTTCAAGTTTTCGTTTTTCGACGATACGCGTATATGAGCGAAAAATCGTATATACGATATGGAAGAATGTTAAAAACTTTGATTCCAATATAAAATAGATGTTTGATCTTATGAAATGCAATGTTCTGAATCGATTGGTAACATTTTTCTAACTGTGGCACAAGTATTATTAAAGATTTCACGATTTTATCTTCGCATATACCGAAATTCGCGTATGTCGATTAGGTTTCTCGACAATTATCATATGAAAACGCGTATTTAAACATAGTAAAAACGTTATATTCTTGTTATATTCTTTAATCTGCATCGATAGAATATAAAATCATTGAAATTGAACGAGATTTCAAGTTTTCGTTTTTCGACGATACGCGTATATGAGCGAAAAATCGTATATACGATATGGAAGAATGTTAAAAACTTTGATTCCAATATAAAATAGATGTTTGATCTTATGAAATGCAATGTTCTGAATCG
The DNA here is from genome assembly GCF_910589235.1 of Vespa crabro. Classification (NCBI taxonomy): domain Eukaryota; kingdom Metazoa; phylum Arthropoda; class Insecta; order Hymenoptera; family Vespidae; genus Vespa; species Vespa crabro. The sequence goes on from NW_025813625.1 coordinate 67,128, forward strand.
ATTGGTAACATTTTTCTAACTGTGGCACAAGTATTATTAAAGATTTCACGATTTTATCTTCGCATATACCGAAATTCGCGTATGTCGATTACGTTTTTCGACAATTATCATATGAAAACGCGTATTTAAACATAGTAAAAACGTTATATTCTTGTTATATTCTTTATTCTGCATCGATAGAATATAAAATCATTGAAATTGAACGAGATTTCAAGTTTTCGTTTTTCGACGATACGCGTATATGAGCGAAAAATCGTATATACGATATGAAAGAATGTTAAAAACTTTGATTCCAATATAAAATAGATGTTTGATCTTATGAAATGCAATGTTCTGAATCGATTGGTAATATTTTTCTAACTGTGGCACAAGTATTTTTAAAGATTTCACGATTTTATCTTCGCATATACCGAAATTCGCGTATGTCGATTACGTTTTTCGACAATTATCATATGAAAACGCGTATTTAAACATAGTAAAAACGTTATATTCTTGTTATATTCTTTATTCTGCATCGATAGAATATAAAATCATTGAAATTGAACGAGATTTCAAGTTTTCGTTTTTCGACGATACGCGTATATGAGCGAAAAATCGTATATACGATATGAAAGAATGTTAAAAACTTTGATTCCAATATAAAATAGATGTTTGATCTTATGAAATGCAATGTTCTGAATCGATTGGTAACATTTTTCTAACTGTGGCACAAGTATTATTAAAGATTTCACGATTTTATCTTCGCATATACCGAAATTCGCGTATGTCGATTACGTTTTTCGACAATTATTATATGAAAACGCGTATTTAAACATAGTAAAAACGTTATATTCTTGTTATATTCTTTATTCTGCATCGATAGAATATAAAATCATTGAAATTGAACGAGATTTCAAGTTTTCGTTTTTCGACGATACGCGTATATGAGCGAAAAATCGTATATACGATATGAAAGAATGTTAAAAACTTTGATTCCAATATAAAATAGATGTTTGATCTTATGAAATGCAATGTTCTGAATCGATTGGTAACATTTTTCTAACTGTGGCACAAGTATTATTAAAGATTTCACGATTTTATCTTCGCATATACCGAAATTCGCGTATGTCGATTACGTTTTTCGACAATTATCATATGAAAACGCGTATTTAAACATAGTAAAAACGTTATATTCTTGTTATATTCTTTATTCTGCATCGATAGAATATAAAATCATTGAAATTGAACGAGATTTCAAGTTTTCGTTTTTCGACGATACGCGTATATGAGCGAAAAATCGTATATACGATATGAAAGAATGTTAAAAACTTTGATTCCAATATAAAATAGATGTTTGATCTTATGAAATGCAATGTTCTGAATCGATTGGTAACATTTTTCTAACTGTGGCACAAGTATTATTAAAGATTTCACGATTTTATCTTCGCATATACCGAAATTCGCGTATGTCGATTACGTTTTTCGACAATTATCATATGAAAACGCGTATTTAAACATAGTAAAAACGTTATATTCTTGTTATATTCTTTATTCTGCATCGATAGAATATAAAATCATTGAAATTGAACGAGATTTCAAGTTTTCGTTTTTCGACGATACGCGTATATGAGCGAAAAATCGTATATACGATATGAAAGAATGTTAAAAACTTTGATTCCAATATAAAATAGATGTTTGATCTTATGAAATGCAATGTTCTGAATCGATTGGTAACATTTTTCTAACTGTGGCACAAGTATTATTAAAGATTTCACGATTTTATCTTCGCATATACCGAAATTCGCGTATGTCGATTACGTTTTTCGACAATTATCATATGAAAACGCGTATTTAAACATAGTAAAAACGTTATATTCTTGTTATATTCTTTATTCTGCATCGATAGAATATAAAATCATTGAAATTGAACGAGATTTCAAGTTTTCGTTTTTCGACGATACGCGTATATGATCGAAAAATCGTATATACGATATGAAAGAATGTTAAAAACTTTGATTCCAATATAAAATAGATGTTTGATCTTATGAAATGCAATGTTCTGAATCGATTGGTAACATTTTTCTAACTGTGGCACAAGTATTATTAAAGATTTCACGATTTTATCTTCGCATATACCGAAATTCGCGTATGTCGATTACGTTTTTCGACAATTATCATATGAAAACGCGTATTTAAACATAGTAAAAACGTTATATTCTTGTTATATTCTTTATTCTGCGTCGATAGAATATAAAATCATTGAAATTGAACGAGATTTCAAGTTTTCGTTTTTCGACGATACGCGTATATGAGCGAAAAATCGTATATACGATATGAAAGAATGTTAAAAACTTTGATTCCAATATAAAATAGATGTTTGATCTTATGAAATGCAATGTTCTGAATCGATTGGTAACATTTTTCTAACTGTGGCACAAGTATTATTAAAGATTTCACGATTTTATCTTCGCATATACCGAAATTCGCGTATGTCGATTACGTTTTTCGACAATTATCATATGAAAACGCGTATTTAAACATAGTAAAAACGTTATATTCTTGTTATATTCTTTATTCTGCATCGATAGAATATAAAATCATTGAAATTGAACGAGATTTCAAGTTTTCGTTTTTCGACGATACGCGTATATGAGCGAAAAATCGTATATACGATATGAAAGAATGTTAAAAACTTTGATTCCAATATAAAATAGATGTTTGATCTTATGAAATGCAATGTTCTGAATCGATTGGTAACATTTTTCTAACTGTGGCACAAGTATTATTAAAGATTTCACGATTTTATCTTCGCATATACCGAAATTCGCGTATGTCGATTACGTTTTTCGACAATTATCATATGAAAACGCGTATTTAAACATAGTAAAAACGTTATATTCTTGTTATATTCTTTATTCTGCATCGATAGAATATAAAATCATTGAAATTGAACGAGATTTCAAGTTTTCGTTTTTCGACGATACGCGTATATGAGCGAAAAATCGTATATACGATATGAAAGAATGTTAAAAACTTTGATTCCAATATAAAATAGATGTTTGATCTTATGAAATGCAATGTTCTGAATCGATTGGTAACATTTTTCTAACTGTGGCACAAGTATTATTAAAGATTTCACGATTTTATCTTCGCATATACCGAAATTCGCGTATGTCGATTAGGTTTTTCGACAATTATCATATGAAAACGCGTATTTAAACATAGTAAAAACGTAATATTCTTGTTATATTCTTTATTCTGCATCGATAGAATATAAAATCATTGAAATTGAACGAGATTTCAAGTTTTCGTTTTTCGACGATACGCGTATATGAGCGAAAAATCGTATATACGATATGAAAGAATGTTAAAAACTTTGATTCCAATATAAAATAGATGTTTGATCTTATGAAATGCAATGTTCTGAATCGATTGGTAACATTTTTCTAACTGTGGCACAAGTATTATTAAAGATTTCACGATTTTATCTTCGCATATACCGAAATTCGCGTATGTCGATTACGTTTTTCGACAATTATCATATGAAAACGCGTATTTAAACATAGTAAAAACGTTATATTCTTGTTATATTCTTTATTCTGCATCGATATAATATAAAATCATTGAAATTGAACGAGATTTCAAGTTTTCGTTTTTCGACGATACGCGTATATGAGCGAAAAATCGTATATACGATATGAAAGAATGTTAAAAACTTTGATTCCAATATAAAATAGATGTTTGATCTTATGAAATGCAATGTTCTGAATCGATTGGTAACATTTTTCTAACTGTGGCACAAGTATTATTAAAGATTTCACGATTTTATCTTCGCATATACCGAAATTCGCGTATGTCGATTACGTTTTTCGACAATTATCATATGAAAACGCGTATTTAAACATAGTAAAAACGTTATATTCTTGTTATATTCTTTATTCTGCATCGATAGAATATAAAATCATTGAAATTGAACGAGATTTCAAGTTTTCGTTTTTCGACGATACGCGTATATGAGCGAAAAATCGTATATACGATATGAAAGAATGTTAAAAACTTTGATTCCAATATAAAATAGATGTTTGATCTTATGAAATGCAATGTTCTGAATCGATTGGTAACATTTTTCTAACTGTGGCACAAGTATTATTAAAGATTTCACGATTTTATCTTCGCATATACCGAAATTCGCGTATGTCGATTACGTTTTTCGACAATTATCATATGAAAACGCGTATTTAAACATAGTAAAAACGTTATATTCTTGTTATATTCTTTATTCTGCATCGATAGAATATAAAATCATTGAAATTGAACGAGATTTCAAGTTTTCGTTTTTCGACGATACGCGTATATGAGCGAAAAATCGTATATACGATATGAAAGAATGTTAAAAACTTTGATTCCAATATAAAATAGATGTTTGATCTTATGAAATGCAATGTTCTGAATCGATTGGTAACATTTTTCTAACTGTGGCACAAGTATTATTAAAGATTTCACGATTTCATCTTCGCATATACCGAAATTCGCGTATGTCGATTACGTTTTTCGACAATTATCATATGAAAACGCGTATTTAAACATAGTAAAAACGTTATATTCTTGTTATATTCTTTATTCTGCATCGATAGAATATAAAATCATTGAAATTGAACGAGATTTCAAGTTTTCGTTTTTCGACGATACGCGTATATGAGCGAAAAATCGTATATACGATATGAAAGAATGTTAAAAACTTTGATTCCAATATAAAATAGATGTTTGATCTTATGAAATGCAATGTTCTGAATCGATTGGTAACATTTTTCTAACTGTGGCACAAGTATTATTAAAGATTTCACGATTTTATCTTCGCATATACCGAAATTCGCGTATGTCGATTACGTTTTTCGACAATTATCATATGAAAACGCGTATTTAAACATAGTAAAAACGTTATATTCTTGTTATATTCTTTATTCTGCATCGATAGAATATAAAATCATTGAAATTGAACGAGATTTCAAGTTTTCGTTTTTCGACGATACGCGTATATGAGCGAAAAATCGTATATACGATATGAAAGAATGTTAAAAACTTTGATTACAATATAAAATAGATGTTTGATCTTATGAAATGCAATGTTCTGAATCGATTGGTAACATTTTTCTAACTGTGGCACAAGTATTATTAAAGATTTCACGATTTTATCTTCGCATATACCGAAATTCGCGTATGTCGATTACGTTTTTCGACAATTATCATATGAAAACGCGTATTTAAACATAGTAAAAACGTTATATTCTTGTTATATTCTTTATTCTGCATAGATAGAATATAAAATCATTGAAATTGAACGAGATTTCAACTTTTCGTTTTTCGACGATACGCGTATATGAGCGAAAAATCGTATATACGATATGAAAGAATGTTAAAAACTTTGATTCCAATATAAAATAGATGTTTGATCTTATGAAATGCAATGTTCTGAATCGATTGGTAACATTTTTCTAACTGTGGCACAAGTATTATTAAAGATTTCACGATTTTATCTTCGCATATACCGAAATTCGCGTATGTCGATTACGTTTTTCGACAATTATCATATGAAAACGCGTATTTAAACATAGTAAAAACGTTATATTCTTGTTATATTCTTTATTCTGCATCGATAGAATATAAAATCATTGAAATTGAACGAGATTTCAAGTTTTCGTTTTTCGACGATACGCGTATATGAGCGAAAAATCGTATATACGATATGAAAGAATGTTAAAAACTTTGATTCCAATATAAAATAGATGTTTGATCTTATGAAATGCAATGTTCTGAATCGATTGGTAACATTTTTCTAACTGTGGCACAAGTATTATTAAAGATTTCACGATTTTATCTTCGCATATACCGAAATTCGCGTATGTCGATTACGTTTTTCGACAATTATCATATGAAAACGCGTATTTAAACATAGTAAAAACGTTATATTCTTGTTATATTCTTTATTCTGCATCGATAGAATATAAAATCATTGAAATTGAACGAGATTTCAAGTTTTCGTTTTTCGACGATACGCGTATATGAGCGAAAAATCGTATATACGATATGAAAGAATGTTAAAAACTTTGATTACAATATAAAATAGATGTTTGATCTTATGAAATGCAATGTTCTGAATCGATTGGTAACATTTTTCTAACTGTGGCACAAGTATTATTAAAGATTTCACGATTTTATCTTCGCATATACCGAAATTCGCGTATGTCGATTACGTTTTTCGACAATTATCATATGAAAACGCGTATTTAAACATAGTAAAAACGTTATATTCTTGTTATATTCTTTATTCTGCATCGATAGAATATAAAATCATTGAAATTGAACGAGATTTCAAGTTTTCGTTTTTCGACGATACGCGTATATGAGCGAAAAATCGTATATACGATATGAAAGAATGTTAAAAACTTTGATTACAATATAAAATAGATGTTTGATCTTATGAAATGCAATGTTCTGAATCGATTGGTAACATTTTTCTAACTGTGGCACAAGTATTATTAAAGATTTCACGATTTTATCTTCGCATATACCGAAATTCGCGTATGTCGATTAGGTTTTTCGACAATTATCATATGAAAACGCGTATTTAAACATAGTAAAAACGTTATATTCTTGTTATATTCTTTATTCTGCATCGATAGAATATAAAATCATTGAAATTGAACGAGATTTCAAGTTTTCGTTTTTCGACGATACGCGTATATGAGCGAAAAATCGTATATACGATATGAAAGAATGTTAAAAACTTTGATTCCAATATAAAATAGATGTTTGATCTTATGAAATGCAATGTTCTGAATCGATTGGTAACATTTTTCTAACTGTGGCACAAGTATTATTAAAGATTTCACGATTTTATCTTCGCATATACCGAAATTCGCGTATGTCGATTACGTTTTTCGTCAATTATCATATGAAAACGCGTATTTAAACATAGTAAAAACGTTATATTCTTGTTATATTCTTTATTCTGCATCGATAGAATATAAAATCATTGAAATTGAACGAGATTTCAAGTTTTCGTTTTTCGACGATACGCGTATATGAGCGAAAAATCGTATATACGATATGAAAGAATGTTAAAAACTTTGATTCCAATATAAAATAGATGTTTGATCTTATGCAATGCAATGTTCTGAATCGATTGGTAACATTTTTCTAACTGTGGCACAAGTATTATTAAAGATTTCACGATTTTATCTTCGCATATACCGAAATTCGCGTATGTCGATTACGTTTTTCGACAATTATCATATGAAAACGCGTATTTAAACATAGTAAAAACGTTATATTCTTGTTATATTCTTTATTCTGCATCGATAGAATATAAAATCATTGAAATTGAACGAGATTTCAAGTTTTCGTTTTTCGACGATACGCGTATATGAGCGAAAAATCGTATATACGATATGAAAGAATGTTAAAAACTTTGATTCCAATATAAAATAGATGTTTGATCTTATGAAATGCAATGTTCTGAATCGATTGGTAACATTTTTCTAACTGTGGCACAAGTATTATTAAAGATTTCACGATTTTATCTTCGCATATACCGAAATTCGCGTATGTCGATTACGTTTTTCGACAATTATCATATGAAAACGCGTATTTAAACATAGTAAAAACGTTATATTCTTGTTATATTCTTTATTCTGCATCGATAGAATATAAAATCATTGAAATTGAACGAGATTTCAAGTTTTCGTTTTTCGACGATACGCGTATATGAGCGAAAAATCGTATATACGATATGAAAGAATGTTAAAAACTTTGATTCCAATATAAAATAGATGTTTGATCTTATGAAATGCAATGTTCTGAATCGATTGGTAACATTTTTCTAACTGTGGCACAAGTATTATTAAAGATTTCACGATTTTATCTTCGCATATACCGAAATTCGCGTATGTCGATTACGTTTTTCGACAATTATCATATGAAAACGCGTATTTAAACATAGTAAAAACGTTATATTCTTGTTATTTTCTTTATTCTGCATCGATAGAATATAAAATCATTGAAATTGAACGAGATTTCAAGTTTTCGTTTTTCGACGATACGCGTATATGAGCGAAAAATCGTATATACGATATGAAAGAATGTTAAAAACTTTGATTCCAATAAAAAATAGATGTTTGATCTTATGAAATGCAATGTTCTGAATCGATTGGTAACATTTTTCTAACTGTGGCACAAGTATTATTAAAGATTTCACGATTTTATCTTCGCATATACCGAAATTCGCGTATGTCGATTACGTTTTTCGACAATTATCATATGAAAACGCGTATTTAAACATAGTAAAAACGTTATATTCTTGTTATATTCTTTATTCTGCATCGATAGAATATAAAATCATTGAAATTGAACGAGATTTCAAGTTTTCGTTTTTCGACGATACGCGTATATGAGCGAAAAATCGTATATACGATATGAAAGAATGTTAAAAACTTTGATTACAATATAAAATAGATGTTTGATCTTATGAAATGCAATGTTCTGAATCGATTGGTAACATTTTTCTAATTGTGGCACAAGTATTATTAAAGATTTCACGATTTTATCTTCGCATATACCGAAATTCGCGTATGTCGATTACGTTTTTCGACAATTATCATATGAAAACGCGTATTTAAACATAGTAAAAACGTTATATTCTTGTTATATTCTTTATTCTGCATCGATAGAATATAAAATCATTGAAATTGAACGAGATTTCAAGTTTTCGTTTTTCGACGATACGCGTATATGAGCGAAAAATCGTATATACGATATGGAAGAATGTTAAAAACTTTGATTCCAATATAAAATAGATGTTTGATCTTATGAAATGCAATGTTCTGAATCGATTGGTAACATTTTTCTAACTGTGGCACAAGTATTATTAAAGATTTCACGATTTTATCTTCGCATATACCGAAATTCGCGTATGTCGATTACGTTTTTCGACAATTATCATATGAAAACGCGTATTTAAACATAGTAAAAACGTTATATTCTTGTTATATTCTTTATTCTGCATCGATAGAATATAAAATCATTGAAATTGAACGAGATTTCAAGCTTTCGTTTTTCGACGATACGCGTATATGAGCGAAAAATCGTATATACGATATGAAAGAATGTTAAAAACTTTGATTCCAATATAAAATAGATGTTTGATCTTATGAAATGCAATGTTCTGAATCGATTGGTAACATTTTTCTAACTGTGGCACAAGTATTATTAAAGATTTCACGATTTTATCTTCGCATATACCGAAATTCGCGTATGTCGATTACGTTTTTCGACAATTATCATATGAAAACGCGTATTTAAACATAGTAAAAACGTTATATTCTTGTTATATTCTTTATTCTGCATCGATAGAATATAAAATCATTGAAATTGAACGAGATTTCAAGTTTTCGTTTTTCGACGATACGCGTATATGAGCGAAAAATCGTATATACGATATGAAAGAATGTTAAAAACTTTGATTCCAATATAAAATAGATGTTTGATCTTATGAAATGCAATGTTCTGAATCGATTGGTAACATTTTTCTAACTGTGGCACAAGTATTATTAAAGATTTCACGATTTTATCTTCGCATATACCGAAATTCGCGTATGTCGATTACGTTTTTCGACAATTATCATATGAAAACGCGTATTTAAACATAGTAAAAACGTTATATTCTTGTTATATTCTTTATTCTGCATCGATAGAATATAAAATCATTGAAATTGAACGAGATTTCAAGTTTTCGTTTTTCGACGATACGCGTATATGAGCGAAAAATCGTATATACGATATGAAAGAATGTTAAAAACTTTGATTCCAATATAAAATAGATGTTTGATCTTATGAAATGCAATGTTCTGAATCGATTGGTAACATTTTTCTAACTGTGGCACAAGTATTATTAAAGATTTCACGATTTTATCTTCGCATATACCGAAATTCGCGTATGTCGATTACGTTTTTTCGACAATTATCATATGAAAACGCGTATTTAAACATAGTAAAAACGTTATATTCTTGTTATATTCTTTATTCTGCATCGATAGAATATAAAATCATTGAAATTGAACGAGATTTCAAGTTTTCGTTTTTCGACGATACGCGTATATGATCGAAAAATCGTATATACGATATGAAAGAATGTTAAAAACTTTGATTCCAATATAAAATAGATGTTTGATCTTATGAAATGCAATGTTCTGAATCGATTGGTAACATTTTTCTAACTGTGGCACAAGTATTATTAAAGATTTCACGATTTTATCTTCGCATATACCGAAATTCGCGTATGTCGATTACGTTTTTCGACAATTATCATATGAAAACGCGTATTTAAACATAGTAAAAACGTTATATTCTTGTTATATTCTTTATTCTGCGTCGATAGAATATAAAATCATTGAAATTGAACGAGATTTCAAGTTTTCGTTTTTCGACGATACGCGTATATGAGCGAAAAATCGTATATACGATATGAAAGAATGTTAAAAACTTTGATTACAATATAAAATAGATGTTTGATCTTATGAAATGCAATGTTCTGAATCGATTGGTAACATTTTTCTAACTGTGGCACAAGTATTATTAAGGATTTCACGATTTTATCTTCGCATATACCGAAATTCGCGTATGTCGATTACGTTTTTCGACAATTATCATATGAAAACGCGTATTTAAACATAGTAAAAACGTTATATTCTTGTTATATTCTTTATTCTGCATCGATAGAATATAAAATCATTGAAATTGAACGAGATTTCAAGTTTTCGTTTTTCGACGATACGCGTATATGAGCGAAAAATCGTATATACGATATGAAAGAATGTTAAAAACTTTGATTCCAATATAAAATAGATGTTTGATCTTATGAAATGCAATGTTCTGAATCGATTGGTAACATTTTTCTAACTGTGGCACAAGTATTATTAAAGATTTCACGATTTTATCTTCGCATATACCGAAATTCGCGTATGTCGATTACGTTTTTCGACAATTATCATATGAAAACGCGTATTTAAACATAGTAAAAACGTTATATTCTTGTTATATTCTTTATTCTGCATCGATAGAATATAAAATCATTGAAATTGAACGAGATTTCAAGTTTTCGTTTTTCGACGATACGCGTATATGAGCGAAAAATCGTATATACGATATGAAAGAATGTTAAAAACTTTGATTCCAATATAAAATAGATGTTTGATCTTATGAAATGCAATGTTCTGAATCGATTGGTAACATTTTTCTAACTGTGGCACAAGTATTATTAAAGATTTCACGATTTCATCTTCGCATATACCGAAATTCGCGTATGTCGATTACGTTTTTCGACAATTATCATATGAAAACGCGTATTTAAACATAGTAAAAACGTTATATTCTTGTTATATTCTTTATTCTGCATCGATAGAATATAAAATCATTGAAATTGAACGAGATTTCAAGTTTTCGTTTTTCGACGATACGCGTATATGAGCGAAAAATCGTATATACGATATGAAAGAATGTTAAAAACTTTGATTCCAATATAAAATAGATGTTTGATCTTATGAAATGCAATGTTCTGAATCGATTGGTAACATTTTTCTAACTGTGGCACAAGTATTATTAAAGATTTCACGATTTTATCTTCGCATATACCGAAATTCGCGTATGTCGATTACGTTTTTCGACAATTATCATATGAAAACGCGTATTTAAACATAGTAAAAACGTTATATTCTTGTTATATTCTTTATTCTGCGTCGATAGAATATAAAATCATTGAAATTGAACGAGATTTCAAGTTTTCGTTTTTCGACGATACGCGTATATGAGCGAAAAATCGTATATACGATATGAAAGAATGTTAAAAACTTTGATTACAATATAAAATAGATGTTTGATCTTATGAAATGCAATGTTCTGAATCGATTGGTAACATTTTTCTAACTGTGGCACAAGTATTATTAAGGATTTCACGATTTTATCTTCGCATATACCGAAATTCGCGTATGTCGATTACGTTTTTCGACAATTATCATATGAAAACGCGTATTTAAACATAGTAAAAACGTTATATTCTTGTTATATTCTTTATTCTGCATCGATAGAATATAAAATCATTGAAATTGAACGAGATTTCAAGTTTTCGTTTTTCGACGATACGCGTATATGAGCGAAAAATCGTATATACGATATGAAAGAATGTTAAAAACTTTGATTCCAATATAAAATAGATGTTTGATCTTATGAAATGCAATGTTCTGAATCGATTGGTAACATTTTTCTAACTGTGGCACAAGTATTATTAAAGATTTCACGATTTTATCTTCGCATATACCGAAATTCGCGTATGTCGATTACGTTTTTCGACAATTATCATATGAAAACGCGTATTTAAACATAGTAAAAACGTTATATTCTTGTTATATTCTTTATTCTGCATCGATAGAATATAAAATCATTGAAATTGAACGAGATTTCAAGTTTTCGTTTTTCGACGATACGCGTATATGAGCGAAAAATCGTATATACGATATGAAAGAATGTTAAAAACTTTGATTCCAATATAAAATAGATGTTTGATCTTATGAAATGCAATGTTCTGAATCGATTGGTAACATTTTTCTAACTGTGGCACAAGTATTATTAAAGATTTCACGATTTCATCTTCGCATATACCGAAATTCGCGTATGTCGATTACGTTTTTCGACAATTATCATATGAAAACGCGTATTTAAACATAGTAAAAACGTTATATTCTTGTTATATTCTTTATTCTGCATCGATAGAATATAAAATCATTGAAATTGAACGAGATTTCAAGTTTTCGTTTTTCGACGATACGCGTATATGAGCGAAAAATCGTATATACGATATGAAAGAATGTTAAAAACTTTGATTCCAATATAAAATAGATGTTTGATCTTATGAAATGCAATGTTCTGAATCGATTGGTAACATTTTTCTAACTGTGGCACAAGTATTATTAAAGATTTCACGATTTTATCTTCGCATATACCGAAATTCGCGTATGTCGATTACGTTTTTCGACAATTATCATATGAAAAACGCGTATTTAAACATAGTAAAAACGTTATATTCTTGTTATATTCTCTATTCTGCATCGATAGAATATAAAATCATTGAAATTGAACGAGATTTCAAGTTTTCGTTTTTCGACGATACGCGTATATGAGCGAAAAATCGTATATACGATATGAAAGAATGTTAAAAACTTTGATTACAATATAAAATAGATGTTTGATCTTATGAAATGCAATGTTCTGAATCGATTGGTAACATTTTTCTAACTGTGGCACAAGTATTATTAAAGATTTCACGATTTTATCTTCGCATATACCGAAATTCGCGTATGTCGATTACGTTTTTCGACAATTATCATATGAAAACGCGTATTTAAACATAGTAAAAACGTTATATTCTTGTTATATTCTTTATTCTGCATCGATAGAATATAAAATCATTGAAATTGAACGAGATTTCAAGTTTTCGTTTTTCGACGATACGCGTATATGAGCGAAAAATCGTATATACGATATGAAAGAATGTTAAAAACTTTGATTCCAATATAAAATAGATGTTTGATCTTATGAAATGCAATGTTCTGAATCGATTGGTAACATTTTTCTAACTGTGGCACAAGTATTATTAAAGATTTCACGATTTTATCTTCGCATATACCGAAATTCGCGTATGTCGATTACGTTTTTCGACAATTATCATATGAAAACGCGTATTTAAACATAGTAAAAACATTATTTTCTTGTTATATTCTTTATTCTGCATCGATAGAATATAAAATCATTGAAATTGAACGAGATTTCAAGTTTTCGTTTTTCGACGATACGCGTATATGAGCGAAAAATCGTATATACGATATGAAAGAATGTTAAAAACTTTGATTCCAATATAAAATAGATGTTTGATCTTATGAAATGCAATGTTCTGAATCGATTGGTAACATTTTTCTAACTGTGGCACAAGTATTATTAAAGATTTCACGATTTTATCTTCGCATATACCGAAATTCGCGTATGTCGATTACGTTTTTCGACAATTATCATATGAAAACGCGTATTTAAACATAGTAAAAACGTTATATTCTTGTTATATTCTTTATTCTGCATCGATAGAATATAAAATCATTGAAATTGAACGAGATTTCAAGGTTTCGTTTTTCGACGATACGCGTATATGAGCGAAAAATCGTATATACGATATGAAAGAATGTTAAAAACTTTGATTCCAATATAAAATAGATGTTTGATCTTATGAAATGCAATGTTCTGAATCGATTGGTAACATTTTTCTAACTGTGGCACAAGTATTATTAAAGATTTCCCGATTTTATCTTCGCATATACCGAAATTCGCGTATGTCGATTACGTTTTTCGACAATTATCATATGAAAACGCGTATTTAAACATAGTAAAAACGTTATATTCTTGTTATATTCTTTATTCTGCATCGATAGAATATAAAATCATTGAAATTGAACGAGATTTCAAGTTTTCGTTTTTCGACGATACGCGTATATGAGCGAAAAATCGTATATACGATATGAAAGAATGTTAAAAACTTTGATTCCAATATAAAATAGATGTTTGATCTTATGAAATGCAATATTCTGAATCGATTGGTAACATTTTTCTAACTGTGGCACAAGTATTATTAAAGATTTCACGATTTTATCTTCGCATATACCGAAATTCGCGTATGTCGATTACGTTTTTCGACAATTATCAT